>NW_024467217.1:693980-765550 GCF_000292625.1 Dacryopinax primogenitus | reverse complement strand
AGCTACTTCCATGTCATAAAGGCTTAGTCATGTCTCTTGACCAAGCAATGAGCTGGTGCCCTGACACTCAAGCAGTGCAAACCAAAAGCAGTCCACAACAAGGATGATGACATAGATCAGGCTGACAAACAACCCAAGCTGGGCCATCCTGCATGCCTATCAGCCCTCTTGCCTGATGCAAGGAAGTGGGAAGCAAGGAGAGGATACACTGCACTATCCTCTCCCACAAGGTATAGGGCACACTTTGTATCACCCCCTTGTAGATGCCCTGCATGAGCTTGGTGAGCAATGCCCAGTTATAGACCTTGCTAACTTGGGTGTGGCCATACTCACTATAGCTATAGCATTATAATACAAATTGCATTGATAGAGAGTTTCCAGCAAGGTGTAAGGTTAACATTGAGGTGTGGTTAGGGTTATTATGTGATACCCTATTGCCTGGAGCAACTTCGTCCCTTTTGCAAAGGATCCAACGCAAATAGGGTTCACCAGGCACTCCTCGCCGCCAGTGCGGTGCGTACGTCAGAGAAAACGCAACTTATATATTTCATAATTGGGAGGCCATGTATTCTACAGAGTTGCAAGTCATTGATCTACACCATCCGGCCTACCGGACTTCGACTCCAATTTCTTAAGCCCTCTCGGCCAACTGTAACTGGCACAGCCAGCGTGTTGGTGCGTCCCGGCGGTGCTTGCCATTGTGCCGGTGACCTGGGGCCAGCTGGACGTGGGGTGGTCGGGGTTGTGGCTGTAGGCCGTGCCATCGCAACAGCCATTGTTTGTGACCTCGACAAGGGTGGTCGAGACGTTGTTGCGGTTGCTGCACCAGTTTGTGGGGTTGATCCAGTTCTGACTGGTGGTGGGCGTGCACCATTCGGTGCGTTTGGTGGCCGAGATGGTGTTGCACGAACTTGGGCTGCCGTTCGGGTCAATGCAGGCCCTGTATTGGAGCGCGTGAGGGTTGTGGTTGGGGGAGATCGTACTGCCTGGGGAGCAACCGGACTGGGAAGTTGTTTAGCGGCGGAAGTCGTCGTCACAATCGGCGGTGGTCGGGGACGTTGGCTAGAAGAAGTCTGCCTTGCTCGGGAGGTCGGAGCAGAGGGGGGTTGCCCCGCGGGTGCCGACTGGGGTGTGCTTGCTGTCCGAACAACAACCGGTCTAATTGGTGATGACTGACTTCCTGTTCGCTGTGGTACTGCTGTCTGTGATGCAGATCGGACTGGTTGCGTTGGTGGACGCCCCGGTTGTGACGTTGAAACTGGCGTGCGAGGTCGCTGCGTGGGTGGCACGGCGCTGCGGGCAGGCTGCACAGCATTGACTGGTGTCTTGGGGCGTGGTGGCCCTGCCGTAACAGGTGTGCGAGGGCGTTGGGGCGTCGTGGTTACAGGTGTGCGAGGTCGCTGCGAAGGCACGACTGGTGTCCGCGCGGACTGTGCCGACTTGGCCGTCATGAAAGTCTGCGCTGATTTAGCTGAAACATTCCGAGACAACGCGGTCACAAGCGGTGGGGTGGCCTGTCTGCCGGGTTGTGGGGTGCTGTTCATTCGCACGGGGGGGGCAGGTCGCACCGGTGTTGTTGGGCGACTGGCTGGATGACCTGAACCGAGTGCATGGATAGGGTTTGTCTGTCGAGCAGATATGTCGATGATAGGCTGTGTAGCAGCACGTGCTGGCTTAGGTCGGTTGGTAGCCCCCTCTGGAATTGCGTAGAAAGGACGAAACAACGCGACGGGAAGGAGAGCGTTCCGTCCTACTGCTTCCCGGTCCCGCTCCCTGACCCGGTGTCTTGTGCGTGATCGTCCTAGAATCTCCTCTTCCGTCGAGAGAGAGGTCTCGCTGGACAAACCACCAAGAGCTTGCTTGACCTTCTCATCCATCGCCCGCCGGCGACGGGAACCAAGAGGGTTAATGAACCAGCCGTAGTCGGCAACAGGCGTTCGCCACACTTCCTTATAACCCGAAAAGTGATGCGCCACAGCAAAGGATAAAAGGAGGAGAAACCAGGCAACAACTGGTCACAGATGAGAGCCAGGTCAAACTCGAGGAACTTCCATACGTACGCAGAATGGCATTGATAAATGAACACGCCTGCATGGCGCGATACTCCGCTTCGAATTCATCGGATGTCACTGAGCGGAGTCCCGTCAGCAACTGTCTCGATATGCTGAAGAAGAATCTGCTTACTTCCGACGCTCTGATTCTCTTGAATCGCCCCTCCAGCATCAGCGCAATCAATCTCCACGTCTGCAGACGCTGATAAAAATACGGCAAGAGCTGTTCAGGGGTCAGTGACTCATCACCAAGACTGGTTAAGGTCGCGCACCCATCCATAATACAGCTAGGACACCAAGCCATGCAAGTTCGATTCTCGTTTGTGCGGCATATATGTACGTGCGAAAGATGCCCAAAAGAAATCTGGAAGACTATTAGTGTCGGACACCAGGACACACATAGTCCACTCACATTGCTGTCGTGATGATGAGCGTGATGATAGATACTACCAGTCCAACAGTGACAAATCGAGCTAGCAAACGAGTAAGCTCATGTACGTATGCTAGGTCAACAAGACTCACTTAGATCAGATGGTACAAGGATCTCGGCGAAATGGGCTGTTAAGCCCATTACGATAAGGCCAAAAATGAGGATAGTAACTGGACGTGATTGAATGTGAGCGCTCAATGGCAAGATGACCTATTGAGGACTCACAGAAAACGATCAACCTGAGCAAGTTGACGACGTTCATCATGGGCAAGGAACGTCGTGAAGCCATAACTATGTGCGAAAGGGAGTGATGGTGGTGGAGAAGAAGAGAGGTGTGGGGGGTGTTGGTGCTATGCCAGCAGGTGTCTATAGGTTGAAGGATGAGGGCGGCCCAAGCGAGGATGGTTCGAGGAGTGCGGAATCAGGAAGCGGACGACTTTTCATAACAAACACGTGTAGATTGTCCGCCGACCGATGGCACCGGTCGGTTCTTATATCCACAGGTCCCGGTAAGACTACCGGACCAGGTAGATATTTTTATACGCCAGGCTGGTCTAGAAGTGGATGATAGACGTCAAAAATTCAACGAGCGCTCCACATTGTCGTCGAGGGGTATGAAGGAGAAGGAGAGGAGACGACGGCGGCGGCCCCACGTCAAAAAATGGAGGGATGTTGAATGCCCCTGGAGTGTCCAGCCTAGAAAGCCTCGTGCTGACCCGAAGGTCGGCGTCCGTGGTATGTGGCTGTGCAGTGCTGAGGAATGCACGAGGCCGAAACACGAGGCAAGAACGTGAATTTCAGTCTTAGCCGATATCAGAACCCTTCCAGAATTGAGTTAGCGCCGGTTTGAACTTCGATCTCTTTTCAATATTACATTGCGCAAGGCTTTCGAATTGTACTGCGCTTCGATCGCAGGCTTTCAAATTGTACCGCGCTCGATCACAGGTCAACTATTCCACTCACTTTCAACGTGGATTATCGGCGGGAGCGACGTGCCTAACTTGTAAAAATGACAACCCTCATGATGCCGAAGATCATGTACGGAACCGCCTGGTAAATATGGCGATTGGCTCATGAACAAGTGGGGACTGTTGATTCGCTTCTTCAGGAAGAAGGAGCGGACAACAGAGCTGATCGTTCAAGCCGTTCTTCAGGGTTTTCGGGGCATCGACACAGCTTGTCAACCAAAACACTATCGCGAAGAGCTTGTTGGCGAGGCGCTGCGTATCCTACAAGAAAGTCACGGGATAAAGCGCGAAGAATTGTTCATTCAAACAAAGTATTCGACTCTCCAAGCAAATGGGGTGGCGACTTATCAGTGTTTAGATACACTCCGATTGGTGGGCAAGATCAGTCTCAGCCTCTTCCTTATGATCCCACAACACCCATCGGCGAACAGGTTCGCACCTCGTTTGCGCTCTCGCAGAAGAACCTTGGAACAGGATTCATCGATTCACTCTTACTCCATTCACCCTTAGACAGTCCTGAAGCGACTCTAGAAGCATGGCAAGCGTTGCGTCAACTGCAGCAAGAGGGAAAGGTCGGTCTTATTGGGATCAGCAACTGCTACCGAATTCGTGCACTTCTAGCCCTCGAGCGAGAAGCGCAGGTGAATGTGGTGCAGAATCGATGGTTCGAGGGGAATGGCTGGGATAAGGATGTACTTGACTACTGCAATGAGAACGACATCAAATACCAGTACGAGACACTTGCGTGACGTTGATAAGGAGTGGGCTTACCTTCGTGGACAGGTCATTCTGGACGCTGACCGGTTCACCATCTTTGCTCCGTCATCCCCTTCTACAAGACATTGCTTTGAAGCACCAGTGCACTCCGGCGCAAGCCGTTTATGCCATTGCTCAAAGTTTCGGTGTGGTACCACTAGCTGGCAGCACCTCCGAGAAGCATATGCTCGATGGTGTACGTGCCCGAGACTTGCCGATCGAGCCGGAAGACAGCGAGATCATCCGACAGCTCATATGGGGTTGACAGCTCTGCAGCAGCGGGGGGCACGCAGTTTCTAGTAGCTAGCTGTAACATTATGACCATGTATGGTAATTGCTTCTCGGCACCTGCGGCACCCTGTTTGGCATGAGGCAAACGCCGCAAACGCCTCGTGCCAACCTCGTTGACATATGCATAGGATCCGCGCAACCAGCTCATCCTACCAGCGATGCTTTCTGCTGATCAGACCCCACCACCACCTCCAGTTAGAGAACTTCATATCGAACGCGACATGGTTGACGTTCCCTATCGCCCCGCATCCCCCGTCCGACTTGCCGCTTATGGTGAGGAGAAAAGCAACGGTTGAGCCATTATGCTAACGATCCCGCCAGGCCTGATTGCAGCATTCTCCCTTCATTTTCTCATGCCCCTGCTCCCGGTCTCCCCTAGTACGGCCAACAAACGCAGTTAAGAGCATGAACTTACGTAGATGGTAGCTGTTCTGCGATGGATTGAGGTGCTCGTGGGCTTCATGGCGCTGTCATGGTTGACGAGTTTGTAAGTGATCCGCATATGTACAGTGAAGGAGTATATTGACCGGTTGGTCCAGGTTGTACAATGATTATCGGCGAGGTGGAATGTTGTTGTCTTCAGCCAGGGAGGAACTGTTATTGGTGGGCGCTTTCGGGCTATTCTGGCTCGGTGCGTTCGTGCTTAGTGGTAAAGACGCCTTGTGCTGAACACGAACAGCTGTCGCTGCCATTTTCCGAGCATGGCACCGCGGGCAATCACCAGCAACCGCAGCTGAATCGCTTCTCGGATTTCCGGTTGCTCCAATTGCCGGGATTGCTCCAGGCACGGGAGCTGCTGGGGTTGCTCCTGCTCATCCCAATGCCGGTGCAGCATTCTCCGGTGGCAATCTGCCATATGTACCGCATCCAGTGAATACATTGCCCACTGTGGTCCCACAGGCAATGGGCAGCCCCCTGCGAAGAGTGACATACATTGTCGAAGAGGTTTGGCAGCGGTATTTCTAGCCATACCGAGGAGAAGCACAAATACGACCTGAAAATCTCTCGTTAAGGAGGCTGGTCCTGTATGTATGCAGTGGTTTGGTGTATAACTGATAGTACAAGATGAGATCTTCATACCTGACATTAATGCGCTTGAAGTCCTTGATTTGCGCGACGTGCGCAGCAACGCGACCGCCTAAGAGCTGCGCCAACTATGTCGTTTGTGTCATGAGAATCAGTGCAGATCGACGAAATCTGGTGTCAAGAGGTCTCGATCGCCTGAAAATGTGACTTGATTGAGGTGCTCCTTGAGGGAAAAAGAATCCTTCGTATGGAATTCTGCCTGGAGTGATCATGAGCGTACAATGGGCTCGCTCAGAGAATAAGGGGTGAAAGACGACAATGACGTCGACAATAGCATGATAGATATGCAGTGCTTCCAATACCCAGAAACGAATTTACGGGAGAAGCAACAAAGGCGCAGAGTGAGAACGGATTAGAGTCCGGGCATAATTATTTCCAGGTTGACTGCCGACATCCGCAATCAGTTTTATGTCATTCACCGTTCCTTGGTTTCCCCTTAGCACGAATCCAATAAATGATATAGGAGACAATGCAATTGAAGGAGAGCGTCCATAGGATATTGGGACGCTTCCGGCAGACGTTGAGGACCTCAGACAACACTGACAGGGACATGATGCTGTGTTAGACTATGAATTTGACAGCATAGCATGATGATGTATCAGAACGTCATACAACTCACTCCAGATTTTCAATGACTATATGATATTTCTCCTGTAGCTCCGGATCCAACACTGTAGGAATTATGAGATATGCGAACTCAGACCGGCTGGACTCGTTCCGTGCGTCTCACCAACCGTGGCTTGGATGATTAAGGCCGTGCAGTTCTCCGGTGCACTCTTAAGGATGAAAGCGTCGAGGGTTGACTGATTGGAGAAGGCTGGTATACACAGAATGTTCGCGTCCAATTTTGTTTCGCCGCTCTTGTACCTCCGGCTAGATAGCCTACCCCTTGCTGCTGACTCGACACGTTTCTTTTCGATTTTGAAGGCCTTGTGGTCTCCTCCAAGGCGCAGAAACCGTTCTGCAGCGGGTAGTTGCGCCAAAATTCTATACCTCGCGATCTTGGAATCGATCTTCGACGGCTGGTGAACTTCTCGTGTACGTGCTGGTCCAAAAGCACCCCTCACTTACCATTCTCCAACGCGCCACGCCGAGATAGTAAAGATAGAGCTGATTAGGCTACCATTCCTTGGAATTCAAGGAGATGTATGCCGAGCATTTGTCCGACATACGGGGAGGCAACATCGAACGTTGCAAACCTTCTGTCAGCTTCAGGTATGCGATGAGCTGCTCGACATAGCGTTTGACCATTAGTGACCGAGTCTTAAACTGCGATTCGTTACATGACTGATAGGCGCTTCGCGCAGATGGGCCAAAGCGCATGTAATTCCTGTGTAGCAGAGCTTCTCCACCTTCCAAAAGGTCATCTTGGAAGGAAAGTCTAGGCGTGAATAAAGAGTTAGATGTGTGATGTCCAAAATAATGATACTACGTGACTTACCCGATGATTAGATCTTCCAGAGACCAAACATCCATATAGAACATCTCGAGTGTAGGAGAACATTTTTGAGCCCATTCGAAGCGATTCAGACGAGAAGATGCTACCACAACCAAGAACGTGCGAACAATACGCCACCAGAAGGGACTCGGTTCAACCAGTTTTTTGTTTGAATCGACAAGGATCCACACTTCGTTGCGCTGCAGATATGAGACCAATGTTTCATCCTTAAATATAGACCGATCGCGTTTGTTGTCAAATGCGTGCACTCCAGCTTCAGAGAACAAGTACCATGAATCTTCATTGTGCTGGAAGACTGTCGGCAGTCTGGCGTGCAGACGTAGCAATAAGAGGCAATATAGGGTGTGGGTCTTGCCTGAACATATGTCGCTTCTCTGTTAGAAAGCATGATATTAACGAGCAAGCACTTGCGCACCTATTCCGGATTGACCAGTCAGAATGCAACTCCGGTGCTTTCCATGCGGCTCGCGACTGAACCTCTCTGCAAGCTGTACGAACTCCTTGGGATCTTCGATCGGGTGATACATTGGACGTCGCTGACTGTCATATGCTTTGTGGTATGCGGTGATGAGCTGCTGCTCGTTCCGGCTTCCTTCGGCGTGCATATCTTGCAATGCGCGGACGGTAAGTATGGTATCTTGGCGCAAGTGAGTGGCCTTGAGTTGGGAAAACAGCTCGAATTCTCGTGTATGTTTCATGGAGACATGAATAGACGGCACTGTAGGACAGTCGCAGGTTGGTTTGATGCGCGACACTGGTGTTTTGGAGACTGTGCTAGGCAGTACTTGTTCCAACCAATAAGACTTCCACAGTCTGGAGAGGAGCTCTGTACTAGGCTCCTTTTCACACCCCCGAAAGGTGGAGAATATCCCTTGTTCTGGCGTGTTCATGGAGGTTTCTACTTTTGAGAATGTCGAGTTTTAATGGAAAGAACGTGCTATGGGTAGAACCCTCCGAAAACCGAGAGTAGAGATGAACACACTCATCACCAAAGTTGGATTTCTTCCCAGGGTCCTTTATTTAAACTCCGGGACAATGGGCCAGCCGTTCAGACACATCATCACACGTTAGACCAAACCCTTCCGTCCCGTAACCTCCTTCCCTCCCTCCTCCTTCTGATTAACTCTTCTTACTTCTTTTCTTTCTTTTCTTTTCTTTCCCTTCCTCGCCTTCTCATCAACTATCTCTTACGCCCTCCATTGAGGAAATCGACATCCAGCATCGCTTGACGCCAAGATCGGCTTTGCGCAGCGCCTAGAATCACGCGTTTCAGAAGGGTCTCCAAGTCCACCATTCAACCCGCGCGGTCAGCCAGTGCGTTGCACCGCTTGCTCGTCGTCCATCTTTTCTGCGACGCCCCTGCGACGGTGACCTCACTTTCTTTCTCCTACCCTATTCCAACATGCCACCTCGTCACATTTCGGATGCCATCGAAGAAGATGACCAGGCTGGCCTCGACAACGACCTGCGTCTTAGGACCGTCCGAACTGCCGCGTCTACCCTAGCCGAGTCGGTACATGCTGAGGCGAGAATGGTAAAGAGACGAAAGACGCGGAGACTTGCCTTAAAGAAGTTCTTCAAGAAGCAGACTGAGAAGGGGAAGATATCTTTGAGAGAGCGGAAACAAGGTGCAGCAGGCGACGAGGAGGGTGAAAAGGTTATTTTCACCGGTGAAAGAAGGAGAATATACGTCAACGGAGATCTGCCGTTGAGTGACCTGGACCATCACGGTGATCTCACTGCGCGTTATCCCCGCAACAAAATTCGGACATCGAGTGCGTCCATGCCTTCCACGGCGCTGTGAACTGTGAACTAACCCGACATGTAGAATACACCATCCTCTCATTCATTCCTAAGAACTTGTTTGAACAGTTCCGTCGAGTAGCGAACATCTACTTCCTCGTTCTTGTGGTTTTTCAGGGTGCGTCTCAGAATTGCACACGCAGCATCCTGCTAAATTGTTATGCAGTGTTCCCTATGTTCGGTTCGGCCACACCGCAGATTGCGATGTTGCCTTTAGTCTTCATCCTCTGCGTGACTGCGATCAAGGACGGGATCGAAGACTATCGTCGAGCGCGACTGGATGAGGAGGTGAACAACTCGGCGACGACTAAGCTTGGTCAATGGAGGAACGTCAACCGTGCTAAGGACCCGAGAACATGGTTCGAGAAGCTGCGCGGAGTGCCTCATCCCGACAAGATCACACGTGGTGTGCGAAAGCTACGCGAGCGAGATCACCAGAGTCTGGCAAATCTTGTACTCGTCAAGAGCAACGGAATGGGTAGCGTACGGAGCAGTGACACGTCGTTCATGGACAAGTCTCCCGTCTCTGTGGAAGACCGCTCGTACGCGGATGATGCCACATGTGTGACAAAGGACCATTTATATCCTCCGACACAATACAGCGGGAATGTCTCGACGGCGTCTATTCCGGTCAAAGGGGACGCCGCCCTGACGCGTACACGCAGCTCTGCCGCAGAGTCATCCCATTCATCCAGAGCTTCGGCCGGAGTTATGGATTGGGAGCATCGCAGTTCCGGGACTGCTCAGTGGGAGCGTACTTTATGGAAGAAGCTGTATGTCGGAGACATCGTCCTTCTCCGAGAGAACGATCAGGTTCCGGCCGATATAATCGTCCTCAGCACTTCCGACGCAGACGGTCTATGCTATGTGGAAACTAAGAACTTGGATGGAGAGACGAACCTCAAGCCACGGCGTAGTCTCAAGGCTACCAGTACCATCTCTAGCGATGAAGACCTCGAGCACGCTACCTTCGTTATCGATTCTGAGCCGCCGCATGCGAATCTCTATACCTACAAAGCCGTTCTACGCTATGCGAGCAAGAACGAGACGGGATCTGGGCAGGGCGAGAACAAGGTTGAGCCTGTGACCATCAACGAGTTGCTTCTTCGTGGTTGTACCTTGCGCAATACAGACTGGGTCATCGGCCTCGTTGCATTCACAGGCAGAGATACCAAGATCCTTCTGAATGGCGGCGACACACCTTCCAAACGTAGCAAGATCGAAAAGGAGACCAACTTCAACGTCATTATGAATTTTGTGATCCTCATGATCATGTGCTTGGTCACTGGTATCGTGAACGGAGTCTTTCTGGATAAAACCGGCACGAGTGCCGACTATTTTGAGGTTGGCGCCGAAGCATCTAGCAGCAATGTGGTTAACGCAATCGTGACCTTCGTGTACGTATATGCTTGATCATGAGATGGCTTGATACTAAACCGCTTTCGGCTAGCTCCTGCTTGGTTGCGTTCCAGAACATCGTGCCTATTTCGCTGTACATATCCATCGAGATCGTCAAAACCATTCAAGCATACTTCATTTTCCAAGATGTTGATATGTATTATGCCCCCCTGGATTCGGCTTGTGTGCCCAAGACTTGGAACATCTCCGATGATCTGGGTCAGATCGAGTACATTTTCTCTGACAAGGTACGGTATCCCTGACCATTGTTTCGTTTTAACATGGGCTGATCGAGTGATACAGACTGGGACCCTCACCCAGAATGTTATGGAGTTCCAGCGATGTTCTATCAATGGAGTCCCATACGGCGAGGGTGTCACAGAAGCTATGAAAGGCGCGGCCATTCGCGCCGGCCACCATCTTCCAACAGACCCAGCCGCGGAGGCTGCAGAGCTGCTGCGCACCAAGGCAACTATGATCGACGCCATGAAATCTGGATGGCGAAACCCTTACCTCCAAGAGGACCACCTCACTCTTCTCTCGCCCAAACTCATCCAACACATGGGCGATTCCAGCAATCCGCAGAGTCAGAAAATTCTTGACTTCTTCCGTGCTCTGGCACTGTGCCATACTGTTCTTCCGGACCGGCCTGAGCCACGCGAGCAACCTTACTTGGTGAATTACAAGGCCGAATCTCCCGATGAAGCAGCACTCGTGTCTGCAGCAAGAGACGTTGGCTTCCCCTTCCTCCTTCGATCGAATGATTTGTTAGAAATCCAGGTGCTGGGTAATGTGGAATCATACCAGCCACTTCGCGTTCTCGAGTTCAACAGTACGAGAAAGCGCATGAGTGTCATCGTACGAAATCCCGAGGGTCAGATTGTGTTGTACTGCAAGGGTGCTGACAGCGTGATCTACCAGCGGCTGGCACCCGACCACAACCAGGAACTCAAGGACAGTACGCATAGGGATCTTGACACATTCGCGAACGGTGGTCTCCGTACGCTCTGCGTGGCATATCGATATCTATCTGAAGAAGAATTTGCGAATTGGCTGCGCGTCAGTGAGGAGGCGGCCGCATCTGTGGAAGACCGGGAAGACAAGATTGATGACGCTAACGAACAGATTGAACATTCGCTAACGATTCTCGGCGCGACTGCCCTGGAGGACAAGCTGCAGGAAGGTGTTCCCGACGCAATCGAAACATTGCACAGGGCCGGTATCAAACTCTGGATCCTCACCGGCGACAAGCTACAGACTGCTATTGAAATCGGTGCGTACAGACGCGATGACTCTAGAACGGCCATTGATATGTTTTCTTCGTCAGGTTTCAGCTGTAATCTCTTGACAAGTAGCATGGAAGTCATGATTATCTCAGCGGATTCCGCCAGCGAAGCGAGAAACCAGATTGAAGGGGGATTAAACAAGATCGCATCTATCATTCATTCCAAAAGAACAGAAAAGAGATCGTCTGACAGCAGTGGTCCAAGTGGGTTCGCCGTTGTCATAGACGGTGACACTCTCCGATTCGCGCTTAGCGAGGAACTCAAGCCTCTTTTCTTGACGCTCGGGACACAGTGCGACACGGTAGTGTGCTGCCGCGTTTCCCCTGCGCAGAAGGCTCTGACTGTCCGACTTGTACGTGTTGTAGGTGCAGTAAATGCCCTTTCTTACATTTCTTCCAGGTGAAAGAGGGACGCGGTGCTATGACACTGGCCATTGGCGACGGCGCAAATGATGTTGCCATGATCCAGGAAGCTCATGTGGGTTGCGGCCTGCTAGGAAAGGAGGGTTCACAGGCGGCAATGTCTGCAGATTATGCATTTGCTCAATTCCGCTTCTTGACAAAGCTGCTCCTGGTGCATGGTCGATGGTCATACATCCGTATTGCTGAGATGCACGCGAACTTCTTCTACAAAAACGTAATTTGGACCGTTGCGATGTTTTGGTTCCTTTTCTGGAACAGGTGAGCTTGTATTAAATCGCGAGAAGCTCTACTGAGACAACGTTTGCAGCTTTGATGCGACCTATCTGTTCGAGTATACATTCATTCTGTTAGACAATCTGGCGTTTACTTCCCTTCCCGTCATCGTTATGGGCGGTAAGCGTTATGCAGCTCCTTCAATGAAGGCTGTGCTGACGACCTGGAAACAGCCTTCGATCAAGACGTGAATGCCAAAGCCGGTATGGCTTTCCCCGAGCTGTACAAACGTGGTGTGTTGGGTCTGGAGTACACAAGGACCAAATTCTGGTTCTACATGTTCGATGGTCTCTATCAGTCAGCTGTTGTGTACTTCTTCACCTTCCTTGTTTGGTCGATGGGTAATCCGGTCTCTTGGAACGGTCGAGATGTTGGGGCTCTGGCGGACTTCGGCACAACAGCCGGTGTGGCTGCTCTTATCACCGCGAACATTTATGTTGGCATCAACACCAAATAGTGAGTACAAAGCTGTTGCAATATTGACACATTCTGATGGAGTTTAACAGCTGGACCGTTATCACCTGGGTCATCATCATTGGCTCCATTCTCTTGGTCTTCTTATGGATCGCTATCTATTCTGCCTTCATCACTTACACCTTCTATGATGAGTCTGCAATATTGTTCCCGTTATTCAACTTTTGGGCAACAGTAGCCTTGGTCGGCGCCATCGCTTTGGTGCCTCGCTTCCTGGTCAACTACATTCAGCAAGCGTACTTCCCGTTGGACAAGGTACGTGCCGCCAGCAGCATGAACATAATGTCACGACTTATACGCACCAATAGGATATTGTGCGTGAAATGTGGGTCAGTGGGGACCTCAAGGAGAAACTTGGCATCCGTCGTCGAAAGGGCGACAGAAGCGACACACCCATTAACCGAGATGAGGTTACCTCGGACACATCCGATCCCGAATCAGACGTTCCGCTTTCAGCGCAGCCGTATAACCCCAGTCCGAATCCTACCCGTGCCGAATTCGATTCTAACGAAAAGGGACTCACAACGCCTGTAATTCAGGGCGATTTTCAAACAGGCACTCATTCTCCTGTGCCACTGTCTTATTATTCTCCCTCTGCTATTCGGAGTGCTGGACCGTCTCCGAACATACCTTCCTTTCCCGCGTCCGCAGCTGCTTCTAGCAACCCATTGACTGCACCATCTGGTGCAGAACCCCGAGATTCTATCGAGACGGTACAAGCGCCGTGGCAGCAACACAATAAACAGAGAAGCGTTGGGAACACTCTCAGTCCACCGCAAGAGTACGAAATGCGACCTTCGCGACATCGAGAAGCTTCCGGCCAATCAGAATCGTCGCTTCAGTCTAATTCGACGTATCTTACAGCGGCCAACGCCCCTGTAACTCCGGAACCGGATGATGATGTGGAAACCATTCGCGACGACCGCAGAGAATCGAACTATTCATACGCCTCGTCGTATGCCTCGAATGCCACGTATGCTGCCAGAGCGTTGTAAAGGTCTATGATACTTCGTCGTTGTGGCTGGTTGATATCTGTGCCGTCGCAACCCTGTGATTTACGCTAGAAGCTGAACTTTTCTTTGGCATTTGTACCAGTAGTATACTCAATTGGACATGCTCGTGTGCGTATATATAAGCATAGAAGCAATTTGGGCGAGCGCCACTTGGACTGTGTTGACTGACTTCAGGCACCGCAACCATATGAATGACCCTCTCTCTCTTCTCTGCCCATAAACAAGTAGATAATCGCAACTAGAGGAAACCGGTGCAATAGGGTTTACAGTAGCCCTCAGTCGGTCATCAGATGAGAATCGAATATCATAGCATGTTGGGACAAACGGCAAAGGAACATCTGCCGGATCAGCACACTAGGTCGTGCACGTGGTCGAGTATTGTACTGGAAAATGACATCTATATGGGGCTCATGGAATGAAACAGGGCAATACAGAGCGCTAGTCCCAGGACCAGAAGCAAGCAAAGCTCCTCTCCTGGGACAAGGATACGGTATGGTCAGTTCTAGAAACATGCCTGGCAAACAAGAGCGACCGATGCACGTTGCCAGTCGTATGATCGGCAGGGAGGCTACTGGATTTGAGCATCCACCGCCAAATGTTTGGGTTGGCTAGCGGACGTGAACATACATGCGTTGTGAAACACTCAAAGTTGAATTATACTCAGGGCTATACTTAAGGCTACAGATGATCGGTATGTACGCAAACTCATGTGACACTAGCTATAGACTAGAGAAATGGAATGTCCAAGGTCGGGTAGTCAAGCACTTTCACAGCTTCATCACCCCGCGAGGAGGTTGCAAAGCACGCAACTCTAGTATGAATACCTGCAATTGCTTCTTGACAGCTTTTGCATGGCTCAACAAAGGCCGGATGTTTTCTGGGGTCAGTGCGAGTTTGGCACTGGCCAACGGCGGTCGTTCGACGCTTCTCATTGAGGGCGTCCGCTCGCGTTCAAAAGCCGTCTGAATAGCCAACGGCTGCTTGCCTGCCGTACAATAAGCTTCATATATCGGGAGAGAGACCTTGGACGCACTGGCACCGTTCGTGTTCGTGCCAGCAGGATGACCCCGAAGAGTGGGTATGCCGTCGTTCCCGTGCTCGACTCTGTCCCATTCGCTGTCGTACTCGATGTCTGTGTCAATGGAGGTACTGCTCCCATTTCCCGCCCGTCTCCCTTGACTCGGACTGATGGTAGGAGGCAAACTGCGGTCACCTTTCTCGTGCGACTGCCGGGACCCAAAGAGAGAACCAAGGCTGGGTTTTCGAGGAGATTTGCGATTGTCCAACGACCCCATTCGTGAACCCCCTTTGGGCTGAATTGTAGGAGGACGAGAGGAGGATTTCAGCGGACGACGTGGAGATGCACCCTGCATGCCGTCCGCATCTGGATTTGTGCTGCCGACATCAACGCTGTCGCCTTTAGATTTGCGATTGCCAGCGAAGATATCTCTAATGTTGGCGACGATCTTGCTACCTCTTCGAGGACGACCGATCCGCTCAGGCGGTCCCCCCACAGAGGCATTGAAGCTCTGTTGAGTTGGCGGTCGTGAAGGTGGCGAAGTCGGAGGACCGGCCTGTGAAAGACCAGCTCGAGAAGCAGCACGTGACCTGGCAGCGTTGGTTTCGCTTCTCTCGGCGTAGTCAACCACCTTGGTCGTGTCGACCTCACGAAGCATCTCTCCCAGTAGGATAAGCTGACGACTGCTGAGCTCCTTGGGCGACTCTTCTGCAGACCGCTGCCCGATACGCTCAGCCCCGAGGGATGTACTCCTTGGAACCGGTGTACTTGCCTCAAGAGAAGATGGCAAAGCAGGTGAGGTTGGTGACACTGAAAGGCTAGACTTTGTCGGAGCGGCAGATGCTGACCTCAAGCGAGATTTGGGACGGGGGGTAGGTCTACCAGAGCGCTGGGAGGGCTCTGCCTCTGTGGCACTCATCGTCCCACGATCCTCATCTTCGCGGCGTCGATGGGCAATGCGTGAGCCGATGCGGTCTCGCGCAGCGCGGACAGAACCAGTATTGCTACTTCCACCGAGATCGACGAGGACACTGGCAAGCTCCCACCATACCGTGTTTGGGCCTGATTCGAGTCTCGCGAGGCCGGCTTCAATCTGATGCTGGGAGGCGGCAGAGCTCCTACGAGCCGCCCTTGGCAAGCGACTTACAGGCGGACCAGCAGATGTGGAGGCTGTGAGAAAGGCGAGCAGAGTTGCGTGTTGCGATTGCAGATCGCGAAGTTCTGACACCAATAGTCAGCAACGTACTCCAACACTAGATTGAGGCGTCATACCCTCGACTATCCCAGCAAAGAGTCGCACATCCGTTAACCCTTCTTTCAAGCTCCTTTGCTGTACACTGATCCTGTGGGGGATTTTGAGCTCACTTGTCTGCGAGTCTTTCTTATCCATTGTGCCAACGGACGGCGAAAAAGGTGAGGTGGGTGACATGTTACTCGACTCTGGGGCGCTCGATAATGGTGAGGATGCACGGGGGTAGTAAGGAGATGCAGGCCAGACCGGAGATGACGTCGACCAGTTGACTGATACCTCTTCGCCAGCCGACGAGGACATGGGATGTTCATACATCTCGGGCTGCGATATTGGCTCGTTCTGACCATGGAGATCAAGCGTCTTCCCACTGAGGACAGTAGGTAGTGCAGGCACGTCTTCGTGCCCCGACTTGATGTCAGCAACTGCGTGTCCCTCGAGTGAGTCCCGTGCATGCTTGATGGCATCTTCTTTACCACGTGGACGACGGTGGCTCAGCTTCCGCGGTTTGCGCTTCTTCTTCTCTTCAGGAGGGGGAGCGGCCGGAATTGGGGGCTGTTGGACTGGCACTTGTATTGACTCAGGTGGTGGTGGCGGGATAGGGGGTACAGGTACCGGCAATGCACCGCTGATTGTCTGCGACCTTGGTCGTTCCGTCTTTTGGCTTCCAGTATCGCGCTCGGTATTCCTACCGGAAGACTTTGAGGATTTTCTCCAACTGAGCTTCCGTGTCGGCGGTTTCAACTCCATTTCGTCGCGCGTATGCTGAGGATCGACGTGTTGCTCTCCTTCAGGATCGTGCGACAGCAGAACAGGACTCTGAGGCCTTTTGTCCACAGGGGTTTTTGTGTCGTCTTCTACCCCAGTAGGGGAAGAGGACGGTTCCTCGTTCCTTCGCGTACCAAATATCTCATCCACCTTGTCCCTATCCCCTGAAAAGATGGGTGGAGCACTTCCTTTCCCTCTTCGGTGTCCAAATACCGTATTTGCTGCTGCTGCGGAAGCAACTGGTAGACCAGGGATAACCGGTCCAACTGATGACTGCTGGTACCCATTGGAGGGATTGGGAGGTGTTGGTGACGCGGAGGCAGCACGATTTGGCTGCCGTGCAGCTGCTGTAGGGGGCTCGGGAGAGCGGAAAGAAGAAGACGCAGAGCGAGGGAAAAGCTTGGTGATACTAGACAACCGGGTTAAGAATGCGCCCGGGGATGCAGATGAAGATGAGGGAGAGAAGATATTGCGGGAATGAGATGTTGGAGCATGTGTTGGTGGCCCTGTCGGAGCAGCGGGGACAGTGTAGGGAGTAAGTCGGACAGGTTCGAGGCGAGCGCGGGTCGGGAGCGGTGGGGGATCCTCGAGCTCTACCTCAGCTTCATGCTCATACGGCGTCTCTGCCCTCTCAGACATCTCCTCCCCATGCTCCTCTTCGCCAGGTGGCGCATGCGACGCTGGGGAAGAGGGATCTCCACGCAGTTCTGTCATACCCATCTCTTCTGGCGGTCTGCTCTTTTTTCTCAACCGTCTGCGAGGTCGCTCGCTTTCCTTTCCGGCAGGCCGGTTCGGATAGCGGGACGGAGGAGCGGTCGACTTGCCCATGAGAGCTTGTGTGGACTTGACGGATGATGAGAAGATGGAGGAACCACCGCCGATAGAAGGTCGACCAGCTATGTGACCAAGCTGAGAGCGCGAGCGAGAGCCATTGGTTGGGGAAGGAGGCGGAGGTGGAGAAGTGGATGTTGGGAAGGCAGAAACGCGCACGTCTGTCGCATGGGGAGGGAAGGTAGCTGACATGGGTGTTGCAGTTTCAGGCATGCCGTCGTACTCGTCCTGCAGCTGATCGTGCTCGCCTTCTCCGTGATATCGGGCTTGGAGTTCGCGCTCCCAATCGTCCTCATCCTCCGACTCGATTTGCACAGGTGCGCGGTTGAGTGTGACAGTACGATCGCCCTCGCCCTCTTCTTCGCCGTCGGCCTCTCCAGCATAATCATCCTCCGGCACCAACCCGTGGCTGTTCCTCGGATCAGGAGTAGGTCCATACCGACTGACGCTCTCTCCATGCGTCTCCTCTGTCGGCTCGTAGTGGCTCTCACTGCTCTGCTGACTTGGCTGATCGAAGACCATCGTGTCGCGGGGTGTGTAGAATGCCTCACCATCCGAATCGTCCCATCGTGAAGAGGCTCGGGAATCGCGTGTTGAGCGCCGACGCAGTGCAACTCCGGCAACAGAGCGTGAAGGGCCTGCATAGGCGTTCATGTTTGTAGGGAAGTTAATGTTTGCTGCTGATGGGGGAAAGGTCGGTGTGGTAGGAGATTTGGCTCGGGGCGTCGCAGTTGCACGAGCATGAGCTTGATGTATGCTTGGCATCGGCGGTGGACGATCGATGGTCGGCGTCAAAGCACCCGGGAAAGGGTCCTTGCCAGCAGCAGCCTCATCATCGCTGCTCATATCCCATGCGGCACTGTCCATGCTATTCCGCGGCCTGATCCCGGTGGAAGGACCGGGGGAGGTGGATCCGGCGCCGGCCATGCGGCTGACTTTGGGTGAGGAGGAGGGAGAAGACTGGTCGAGAAAGTCGTCGTCCCAGTTCTCGAGAGCCCCAACCATGCCTAGTGCACGTCAACAAAAACCACAGATAGGGCATCGCCACGGACGCGAGTGCAGTGCGGTGAGAGAAGGTCGGAGAAGGGTGAGCGGAACCCGTAAGCGAACAGTTGCCGAGAGAGTAAGAGAAGCGTAAAACGTACCTCCACGGTTTGCGACACCTCTGGCCATCCCGTCCAACTCGGATTCGTCGTCTTCGGGAAAGATCTCCTCTTCTTCTTCCTCGATGTCGGGCTCCTTATAGCGCAGGAGCTTTGCGCGGTAGTCTTCGGTCGCTCGTGCGTTGTGATGTGGTGTTTGTTGGGCGCTCTGCAATGTCGCCGATGGAGTCGTGGGAGCAGTTGGGGTCGCTATAGACGTTGAAGGAGAAGCAGAGTGCCAGGGCAGCTTTACGCTAGGTGGTGGTAAGTGAAAAGGGGGTACGGCGTCGTCGGTGTCGTCTAACCCTATCTGCCTAGGGGTCGTGTCGTGGGGAGAGGGGTCGAAGATGCGTCGACGCGAGACGGAGATGTGTATGCGCAAAGCGGGTGTATGCGCACTCGAATGGACTTTCTCCGCTGCTTCACGATCACGTTCTTCCCTCGAATGGGATATCCAACTGAATCTGCTGAGAAGGCACCTCAGCATTTGTCCGATCTGAAAACGAATCGATTCGTTTGACGCTTACCGGCGATTCCAGCGTTAGTATATATACCTTTTGCTAATTGTGGTAATATTGGTGGTTACTGATCGTTTGCCAAATAGAAAAAGAAGTGGTCAAAAGGATAGTGGAATGCGGTATCAGAGGAACGGAGTTTCCACCCTGGCCGGTGATATCCAAGTACACTACAGCACGGACTACAATTGAGGCCCTGAACGGCGGGTTTGATTCCGCGCCACTCACCATCTTGTTGCCTCATTTCCCGCGTGGAATTATCAACAAAAAACCACATGAACCGCCAACACAAACGCAGAAACCACAGCCTTGCTCAACACATTGAGACCTCATGGTCGTTCATCACACTTTTCATCAGTGTCGGGGTTGTCCCACGAAACAGGCTGTCAATTTCTCCCCACAATGACTACAATCCTTCTCCTATGATTCAGAAGAGAGACGCAGAAAAGAAAAGAAAAACTACTCGCCATCCAGGCGAGTTAGAATAGTACCGGTATGTTCTGTACTGTACCACGTCAATCAAAACAGGTCGCGATAGTTAAGCAGCTGCAAGCGGGCGTAAGAAAGGAGAGACATCAAAGAAGCATCCCACAGCAGGCCAGGTAAGTAAAGAAAGAGGAGCAGGTATGAATGTATACAGAACGAGCGTGATGCCCTCGAGCGCACGCGCTCGGGGGCGGGAGACAGAGATCGAGACGCGAGTAGGATATACATCGCCGTTCCGCCAATCATACGGCGAAGTCGTTTGGTCAACATCTTTCAGGCCCTTCATAACGCGCTTCCGTGCGGGATCGGCTCCTCTTCTTCAACCAGAACATGTTCGTGCGCCTCTACGTCGTGGTTCACCTCCGCGTGAGAATACCGACTCCCAACGCTCTCGCCCTGGCTGATGGTGCTCTGACGGAACGGATTGTTCGTGGCAACACTCAGCCGGTTGGGGTTGGTCGTCATCACGCTGAGCCTATTTGAGCTGTTCTGGGAGATGGTTAACGGCTGGGTAGGCGATAATAGAGTGGCCATATTTGGCATTTGAGCGGCCTGCTGGTGCGCCGAAGGATCGTACAACACACGCATGCCGGGGTGGGAACCGACCGCAGCTGGCTGAGGAGGGAGAGGAGAGGCGGCACGGCGAGCAGCATACGCACGGAGCTGATCATCGGGCGACATGGTGGTGGTAGGCGAAGGCGAAGATGCCGGGAAGAATCCAGTCAAGGGAGACATGGTGGTGGACACGGATGGGACGACGGTGCCTGCGCTGGTAGGAGACGGGGAACGGTAGTCACCGGTGAGTTGTTCGTAACCCATGTCGACTGTCTGCGGAACGTGGATTGACTGGCGGCCAGTGCGCATCATGGTCATGGCGGGCATTTGCAGGACTTCAGCCCTGAAGTTCTCGTCCATGCTGGCACGGGCGACATCGTCGTCAGCCAGGAGAGTCGGGCCTTGCAACTGAGTTGGGCTCATAGCACCCTCATCCTCTTCATCGGAGGTTCCAAGAACGTCTTTGGCAGCCATGCTGATACGGGGGTGGACGGTGGGAGCGAAGCTGATACGAGATACGCGTGTTGTTTGACTGCTTGGTACGCCGAGAGAAGTTTGAGTTTGGAACGATGGACGAGGAATGGCCTTTTCAGACATCTCCCCGTTGTAAGCACCGAGACCGGCTTGGCCGCCTTCTGTGGCGAAGGTCGAACTGGGGCGAGGCAGGTAGACGGAAGTAGCAAGACTGCCACGATGAGCGCCCACGGCGATAGACGCGCGTGCACCAGCGGTAGTGCTGGGCCGCCAATCGGTGGAGATGACCGACATGCGCTTGTCGATGGCCTGGGAGAAACGCTCGCGTTTCTTGGCCTCCTTCTTGCGAGACCACTTGATGTAGATGATTGCAGCGGCAACAAGAACGATGATGGGAATAAGAACAGCTGCCGCGATAGCACCCTTCGGGAAAACTTTCTCGAGGAGTTGGGTGACAGACTCGTAGATAGAGTTGTTGCCAGACGAAGAGCTGCCAGAATTGTTAGATGATGAAGAGCTGCCGCCAGAAGTAGCCGCAGCCGCAGCCGTAGCAGATGCATTGTAGTTGGACGGGGTGGCCACCGTAAAGATGGGTCCAGACGGGCTGGAGGTCATCCAAGAAGGTTGACCAGCTCCGACGATCAGGAGCTGAAGAGACTCGGTAGAGCCCGCGGTCGCATTCCACCACGAAGGGTTGATCATGTCACTGTATGTGCCGGTAGAAGCAGGAACATTGCCCCAGACATGAATGAGAGGAGTAGCCGACGCAGGGGCATACACGTAGATGTCGACAAGCGGGGGAGTCGGTGAGCCAAGGCAAGTATTATCCCAGGTGATGTTGACGTTGCTGGAAGGAGAGACACTCTGCCCGGCGGTGGGAGAGACATAGAGGCCACCACTCGCACAGTCTAGTAACAAGATGTGAGGATTTGGATGCATAAAATTGTATCATGATAACGCACCTGAGCGCTTGACGACGCGTTTGAGGTGGTGTCCAGCGGTGCGCGGGACATGGATGATGTCGAGACCCATTTGTAAACGACGTAAAGGAAAGGGAGGGGAAAAGGAGAGTGTGGTCGCCGATGGCGAAGTATTGATATGTCAAGCTCTAGACGATGAGCAAGAGGAGAGAGGCGATGAGGAGGAGGGGAGGGAAATGGAAGGTGAGGGTAAAGGAAGCAGGGAAGGGTCAAAAGCGGTGATGGAGGGTTGCGGGTTACGCAAGGTTACGGGGTCCTGGGAATGTTCTTAAGAGAAGAAAATACAAAACAACTCACTTTGCCTCCGGGGTCTCGCCCCCCGTCTTGGCATTAATTGCATCCGTGCAACTCGACATATGGCAACGGATGGTTGGTCTACGTTGTGCCTGTTCTCGACGGGTTATCTCGGTTCAACCCTCTTCTTTCTTAAAAAGAGTCGTCCAGTCCCCCGTTAAACACGGGCCCAGAAGCTCAGGTAGCGGTTATTGCTGAATAGTCATTATGTTCGACTTTCACAGCGCATTGGATTTCTTTCCTATTCTGCTATCGACTTGTTCAATATATATCACTGATTCTCATATATCCCACGATTTTCAGAAGATATAGGGGAGTGATAATGCCGTCAACTGGGGAGACACGGTCTGAAGTGACGACGGACTTTTAGGCCTCTCACACTTGTGCATAAAATCCATGTCTTCTTCAATTCAAGATATCGAAGCTTTGACCTTAAGTTTGCTAGAGATTTTGTGGTTGGATAATGCGAAGCCGCGTTCTCACCAAGGGGAGACGCGTCTCTCATCATTTAGCGGAAGCAAACACGCGTTCAAGCTACAGAACGTGACGCGCCCAAACGCGTCTTTGCACCCGCGCTCTCACCCAAGCTCATTCCAGTCACTCCCTCGTCGCGCACCCTCCTTCTCCCCACTTCAACAATCATGTTAGAAGCTCGCCTCCAGCAAGCATCTATCCTTAAAAAGCTGCTCGATGGTTTGTACTTTGCGTGTATACGTGTGCATGGTCATTGACCCCCTTTCAGCTATCAAGGAGCTCGTCACCGACGCGAACTTTGAGTGCGATGAGGAGGGCCTCAAGCTCCAAGCGATGGATAACTCGCATGTCGCTCTCGTAGCGGTTGAGCTCCAGGCAGATGGTTTCACAGAATACCGCTGTGACCGGCCGATGCCCCTTGGTGTGAATTTGGCCAGCTTGACCAAGGTCATGAAGTGCGCGCGTGATGATGATCAGGTGCAGCTCAAAGCCAACGACAATGCTGACTCGTTGCATCTCCTGTTCGAAAATGAGGGTAAGCAACATGTGTTGTCTTTTACTTCCCGCACTCCTGACGCTCCTGGCCAGCCACTGACAGGACCGGCGAATATGACATGAAGCTTATGGATATCGATCAGGAGCATCTTGGCATTCCAGACACATCTTACGACGCGACCATCGCCCTCCCTGCGGGTGAGTTCGCTAACATCTGCCGCAATCTGTCTACCCTCGGCGAGTCGGTCAAAATCGAAGCTGGCAAGGACGGCGTGCGCTTTTCTGCCGATGGCGAGAGTGCGAATGGCAGTATACTGTTGAAGAGCTCTGGTCGGGCAACGGTCTCCAAGCCGGATGCTGGATCTAGTAAGAAGAAGGAAAACGGTGTCAAGAAGGAGAAGAAGGGTGGCAATGATGACGACGACGAGGTCAAGGAGGAGGATGAGGACGATGAGATCCAGGAAGTAAAGGCGGACAACGATGATGACGAGGACGACGATGAGGACGATGAGGAAGAGGAAGAGGAAGATGGGAAGAAGCGTAAGAAGAAGCAGAAGTCAGGCCCTGCTAAGAAGCAGAGGAAGGTGTGTGCGGTTTCCCTGGGTAGGGACCGATGAAACTCATCCCAGTTTTGCAGCAGGACAGGGACGAATCAGATGATAAGGTTTACATCACCTTGAACCAGCATGTCTCCCTGACATTCTCCCTCAAGTACCTCGTCAACTTCGCCAAGAGTTCTTCTCTCTCTCCCAGGGTCACCCTGTCCATGAGCGGCGACGTTCCCCTTCTGGTTGAATACAAGTTCGAGCAGGGCAGTGTTCGCTACTACCTTGCACCAAAGATCGGCGACGAATGAGCGCCTTAGCAATGTATGATTGTAGTCACACTGTTCGCAGTTCATGTCTCTGTCGTAATCTACTGTCTTTCCAGGACTGGTACCACATGCATGAGAACATAGGAAACACGTGTACTGAGGGTACGCAGGAGATAAGGAGTCAACTCAAGGACAAACATATTGCCATGCAGCGCCATGAGGAATTCTTGATCAGCCGTTTCTTCCAAATTGGGTGCCTGATATTTGAATGGGGCTGAGCAATCCGTTAATAGTCAATAGTGAAGAGCGGGAGAATGAGAATGACCAGGAAGAACCAAGGTCCGTGCCGGGCGGCATGCTTGCACTCCGGAGATAAAGGGGGCATACTTATACGCTATCTGAAAGCTCTACTGCTAATTTGGTCTTTGATCTCGATCACAGGCGAGATTATGATCCGAACTGGAGACTACAATAGTGGATTGTACTTGTGTAAGCAAGGGTCTCGAGTAATCCGGCAGATGTACCCCGTCACCCCGAGCCGCAGGATTGTGGGAGCCAAACAAATGCCGTGCAGACAGTTGGGGATATGACGTAATGCCGGTGACTTGCAAAACCTATTGAATAATTGCTTCCGTAAAGGGCCCCTCATTGCAATGAGACTGACGCCCACCAACACAACACCCTCGTCGCCGCCGCTCCTGAAAGGTGACTCTTGCCTACCTCTTTTTAACGCGCCGTGGACATCCGGCTCGGACAATGCCCTCATCTGCTTTCTATTCTCCCCTCACCGACTCTGACGACGAGGACCCACTAGCGCTGGAACCGGCAACTTCAGGGGTTCCATCTATCTTTGGCTTGTTAGCTCCAAGCACCTCCAGCAAACGCGTATCCCAGTTCAACAAATACATCGAGAGGCTGAAGTCTATCAACGCTCTCTTGTCAAAGACGCAACTCGACCCCGAAGAATCACCCGACGAGCTCCTACTCAAGCAACCGCGCAGGAAAACACAGATGAAGTCCAACCAGGAGTCTCGGCGAACACTCAGGAAGGCGGCTACTCAGCCCTCCCGGGTGCCTGTTTGCGAGAAACGCGAGCTTGTCGTACCGCGTCGTTCACGTCGCGCCTCTCACGCGCGCTCTCCTGAGCTCTGTTCTAAGCGTGTTCCTAAACAGGAGAACATGGTGGATTTGGTCGTGGTGGATTTCAACCGCAAATCCACGCTTCGGCACCGCAAGGTGCGTGTATGCGCCTCAACTCCCCTATCTCTTGCTGACTGTTCTCATCACGAGGCACGCGAGGAGGAAGAAGAAGACGAGATACAGATTATTGATAAGTGGCCCTTCCCAAAGCGATCCAGCTCCCCCGTACCTCCTGTCGCTCGTCCACCAGTCCACAGGTACTCGACACCAACGGGAAGCGTCAATGTACTTGCAGAATCACACATCTTGTTTCGCGTTGCTAATAAACTCAACAGGTAAAAAGCCGCAAGATCCCTGGCGATGACGATTCGAGAAAGGATCACAAGCCGAATGTCGTTAAGGCACTCAAACCATACAATGCACAAGGAAACGTATCTCATGCGTACAACGAGCCTTCCTCCTCTATCTATGGTCCTCGGAAGAAGAGAAAGCTCGACTCTATCGTTGTCACATGCGACGCTAAAGATGATCGATTGACTGTCCTTTCCCCACCATCTGTCCCCGCTAAGGCTATGGCGAAGTGCTTTGACGGTATCGAAATGCCGATCCTGAAAAGTGAGCTTACTGCTCTATGCCTCACGTGCAGTGCTGATCATTGGCAAAGGGACTTACTTCAAGCAACGCAATATCCAAATTGCGGAAAGGCAGTTTCAGAGGTACATTCGCGTGCGGAAAAAAAATGAAGGTACGCCGAGTCCCTGACAGGTCTGGCAACATGCTCAAGAATGGCTAGCATCGACCAAGGCTGGGACTTATTATCCTGGCGTCCCGCCCGTAGATATCAACAAATTTCAAGCTGGATCACTGAAAGGAGGCAAATATGTTCGGATCACTTCACCGACCCCCAGTGGTGAAGTGAGAGGCTTGAAGCGCAAACGCGATGATCCCCGGAGCAGTTCCGGACGTCATCCCTCTCAGAAGGTGTACCGTCCGAGTCATGCGCGAATGACGGTCTCTCGGGAAATTCTGGATCTTGTCTGGCGCACCTCTCGCGTCGATGATGATGACGAGGATTCCAGCGATAGCGACGGTGACGATTACCGGCCAGCAAAGCGTCAGCGGATCGCGGTCAAGTCTCATCCGAAGAAGCGTGCTTCGACGAACGATGCCTCAAGTCTACCTGGGAAGCGGAGGCAGTCCGCTCAGCGCGGAATGCAAGTACGTGGATTTTCTCTTTGCTGACCGTCGCGAGACTGATATAATAATTCAGGTCGCAGCTCGCGGCTGTCACAGCTGCCGAACGAATCGCGTCCTTCAGCAAATGCATTGTAATTCATGCGAAATCGTCTACTGCGAATCATGCGTCACCAACCGATACGACCAGAAATTCCAGGTAGATGGGACATGGACATGCCCCGTATGCCTCGATTACTGCAGTTGTGACAAGTGCATGGACAGACGCGGGACACGTACTCGCTTCAAGAACATGTTCTCCGCTCAAGGATTCAGCAACGCTAGCACTCTGATGAAGAGGACTGGGAAGAGCCTTCAAACTTGGCTTCGCCAAAATGGTTTCGCTGCCGAAGGAGGCCCAGCCCCGGCAAATCACAGCCCAACCCTACGTGGTCTGCCTGTTCGCTCCAAGGAGAAGAATGATGCCGAAGCGCAAAGCGCAGATGAAGAGAGCGAAGACGAGGAAGAGACTCTCAACGACACAAGACTTGTCCTGTCCAGCCCAGAGTCGACACCTGAGCTGGAAGAAGAAAAGATCCATCCGATCCCCGCACCAATGGAATCATATATGCCCAATGATGAACACACAGTTGAGCCCTTGTTCCTCCCGGACACGCCGGCAGCAGAACACTCTGTCCTTCCTTTGGGCATACAAGGCAGCCCCATCGATGACAAATGTTCGGGTAGACACACATCACAGGACAGCGCCGAATTGATCACTCCTGGCGCCGGCTCATCATCCAGGGTTCCGGTGCTCGACCCTAGTTCTCCCCTCGACGTGAAGGTTGCCGTTAGTGAACCAGTTCTCGTACCCGACTACTTGCAAGACCCCGTGGACCCATTCTGGACCGAATACTCATCTTTCGATATGGACGTGGAGAACATTCCAAATTTCAGTCAAATGAATGAGTCACCGCCACCAGCATCTCTTGACGACTTTGCAATAGAAGATTACATCAGCGCCGAGGTGCGCGATTTGTGGTAGACCATCGGCAATTCCGACGAAAGGACCCAACGGGCCGACGACTCTCTGCGCCAATGAAGAGGACTCTCAAGTACAACATCACTGCATCATCTCCGCCAAGCGCCTATGGTAGTCGTTACCTTCCCAGAGCAACAATATTCTCTTGCATAACTTCACGATTTCACAATAGCTCCTCGCCGTTCACAGTATGTTTGTTCCGGCTTGGTGCTCATCTGCAGATGATCTACATTCAGATCACACAGCGTGTAGCAATGTGCATGGTGTCCCAACACACCCGTCTCGTCTCTGCAGTAAATTCTTTCCATCTCATTTTTCTTCTACCGTAATATCTGTAGTTTCTTCCATGATTTCTGCTTCCATTTTGTGTAGCATTTCTTCTGGAATGTTTTCTTCTTACGTCAATGCGTCTGTAGATACATAAACAGGGCATCATCAGCTGACACCACAATCTCGTGAACTCGCACACTCCTTAAGACCACCGCAGCCCAGAACAACTCGCTGGCCACCAATCCACATCCGCCAGCCAACTGGTTTCCTGTGCTCATAACCCAAGCACCACACGCACCCTAAACTGCATACATAATGGGTATATCAAACTGTCCCAGTTCCATAAAATACAACTCTGATCTGTGGTGCCACACTCTCAGCCCTGGGTATGAATATGTATGCTGAATAGTAAGTCCCAAGCCACACGATAAACCGCACTTCACTGCGCGTCTCCTCCGTACTGTCTGTACCCTCTTTCCGCCCCTGGCGGTGGCCCCACAGGAGGAGCGTACCCTTGCGCCTGCGCCTGCACAGGCTGGGAGGGCGATATCTCCCCCTCGTCCGAAGCAAGCGTGTCGTATCTCTGCGTCCTAGCATCAGGAGTGCCGAGACTCGCTCCTAGACCCGCCGATCGCCGGCGTGTTGGAGGGGGAGGCTGGCTGTAGATCGGCATTTCAACGTCTGTACGTTGCATACGCTCGGGAATCTCAATTCCGAAGGCATCGTCGAACGCTGCGTAGCCGTGCACTGAAATCTTGTCGTTTTCTATCCTCTTTGCACGTGCGTAGGGCTTGCCGCGGATGTAATCCCACTGCAGAGGATGGGGCGTCAGATTGTATTCAGACCAAAGGCGAGCGACGTACGAAGAAGCGCATACTCAGCCATGTCTCATACAGGAAGTCGTAGTAGTTGATCGAGTCCAACAAAGGCCGTCCGATACCGGTAGGCTCTGCCCCTGGTTGTCTGTACTCCTTGACTGGAAAAGCCCATAGCATCATCAGTGCGAAGAGGAGCATCTGTAGCGCGATATGAATGCGAGAGAGAAATGGGAGACGGAAAAAAAAGAAATACCTCGATGCATGTCGTGAGCGCGTTCAGGCCATCGGCGATGTTAGTTGTCGTCCAGAACTCGGTAGCTTTGATAATTCCATAGCTCGCGAGGGCATCAAACTACTCTTCATCAGGGACAAGCACAGGACGTGTCTGCAGGAGGGCATACATACCACGAAGCCTTGGAAGAACGTGAAGAAGACGATGAGCTTGATGGAGAGGAACTTCCAGAGAGGACGCTTGTCCTTCAGCTCATCGTGTGTCAGCATATAGAAGATAATAAGCGCGTAGAGCGCGATGCTGCCCTTGGCAATGAGCACTTCCAGGAAATATTGGCAGGAATGGCCGGACGTACGTAATGCTGACAAAGTCGATCGCATCAATGTACACGCTCGCAAACGCGGGGCTCCAGCTGCCTTGGCACAGCCGTCCATTCTTCTCAGCGATGATGCCGGCTATGGTCAGCGCAGGCCGGACGAAGCAGTACTGGAGGACGCTGTACTTGAGGGTGTACATGAAGTAGGGCTTTGTGGGGCGATAGCGGATGCAGCAGAAGGGTAGAGGTAGCTTTTGCTTGGATTTCTTTTGGAGGGCTTCTTTGGCGTCTAGTGTGGGAGTTTTGTCCGCGACGAATTGAATTAGGAGGAGTCTGACAGCAGGTTAGGATGGGGAGAAGATGCGAGAGAAGTATCGCACAAGAAGGCAGCGATGACGAGGGCTTCGTACGTCGATTCAATCAGGGAGTAGTATCTGCGCCGATGTCAACAGGTGCAGGTCAAATGAGTCGGTAGTACGCACGTATATGCCCGGAAGAAACGGTATGAGAAGAAGGAAATGATAGCGTACACCATAGGCATATACAATATCCTCTGTCCGCAAGTTAGCCATGCAGCTCGTCAAACGAACAGATAATCAGACGAACAATAATCTGCCGCTGGTGTCGCGGTAATGTGTAGTTCCGACAATGCGACCATACAGAGATGATCGTGACTAGTGTGGTCTGCATAGAGTGAGCTGGCGTTACAGCTCGGGGAGAGAGACGTACGACCGCGGTGAAACTGCCTGCGACAACCCAACCTATGCGATGCGCATCCCTTAATTCTTGTCAGCATCTGCCTTCCCCGTACAAGCTTAATGCATACCAATCGACCCCATTCTACAACTCGATCAGCATGCTAATGAGATAAAGAGAGGGGGCGCACGGTTTCAAAGAATGTGCTCTGATCAACTGCAGATGTATTCTCCGTGTACGGGCAAGTAGTGTTCAATCCCATCCTCTTTCTAGATCTCCAGAACTTCGAGGCGACGTCCAAAGATCAAGGGTATATCAAGTCAAGCGAGTGATGTAGTGTGAGTGCAGGAATGGAAAGTGAAGGGTCGCGACGTATTGTTATACTCTTGTAGATGTTGCCACAATATGCGCTCGCACAGCGTGTTCCGGGCACGTCGGCAGGAGATCAAAGCAGTAGCTCTAAGGGGTAATAGACCGACCTGTACCCCGGGAAAACGAGAGAGAAGGAAGTTGCGCTGCGTATAAATTACCCCCGACTGCGCTTCCACGCCTTCCGCCTCACGCGTCGACCGTTTTGGCGCTGATCCCTGTCCCGCGTCATATCGGCATTGGAATGCCGATTACCTCATCAGGGGCAAGACAATAAACTTTTGTTTGTTGCATGTCTAAGGGCAAGGGATACGCCGACGCTAGAACCGACGTTCATACTCGTATATGCTAACCAACAAATAAATTGAAGCCAGCAGCGCCCTCTTATTGCCCAGTACCGCATGCCGCAGATATGAACACTATCTTGGAATCCCGGCGCAGTAAACTCGAACTCGGTCAAGTTCCTAGTCTTTGGCTTGCTGTTCAAACCACCAGCTATACAAAGGAATAGAGCATATCATTTGTATCACAAAAGCCCACTGGTTCGGTATCACAAATTGCAAAGACCCGCCCGGATGAATCAGGACTAAAACGAAGAAGCAACTACGAGAATTGGAAAAAAGAGAGAAAGAGAAAGGGATTGGGGAAGACGAGAGATGATTGTGCTAGGGATACAGTAGTTCACATTGCCATAATACAGTATCTTTCCCAGGATCGCCAGGACCCAGATCTCATCAGTAAGCGAGGTACGGGCATAGCCTTGACCAACGCATCAGACATTCGTGACTCGGATTATCTGGTTCTGTTTGCGCTGGCTGATCCGGACTGCCTTGGTCATGCTCGATATCAGGTCAGACCGCTTCAACGGCTTGGACACATATTCGTCCATGCCAGCTTGGATGCAGCGCTCCCGGTCGCCCAGCACTGAAAGGGATTAGCCATGATCAATTCAGGAGGTGAAGACTGCTCACTCGCGTGCGCCGTCAGTGCGACGATCGGGACACGTGCCACGCCAGTTTCGTGCTCCCACCTCCGGATGATCTCTGTCGCTTCGATACCACCCATAAAAGGCATGGACACGTCCATCTGTTTACATCGATCAGCCAACATCCTGTAGCTCTATAAGCGCAACTCACAAGAACAAGGTCGTACTGTCGGCCGGATTTCGCCCGTATCTTAACTGCCTCAAGCGCCTTCTTCCCGTTGTCGACTACCTCGAGACGATGTCCAAGTTTCTCTAGAATCTTGACGGCGACCTTCTGGTTTACGACATTGTCTTCGGCAAGGAGGATGTCGAAGGGTACATGTTTGTCGCCCGTGAGTGGCTCTCCCGAGACGTATTCGAGCGCAGGGAGAAGTGCCCCTGCCAGAGTCGGGATGTCGTTGACCCAAGGAAGGTGAGATTGCACGCTATTGCCAACACACCATTGTACTGCAGAATTGTCAGAACCCGCCTCGAAGTGAGCCACGTGACCGAGCCTACAGTCAAGATGAGTTGCATCACCATCCAGAATGACGAATGGCGAGTCCTTCAGATTCTCTTCTTGCCGGACCACGTCGACTAAGCCGACCTGATCGATCATGATGGCATCATACCGTGTTTCGTCCTTAGGGATATCTTCCATCTTATGAGCGACACGGACACTAAACTTGAGGTCTTGCAAAAGTCGAGTGACATTATCTCCGTTCCGGCGTGAGTTCAACCACAGCACTGGACGATTCTCGTAGAGAGCAATCTTCTGCATGGTCTCCGAATCCGCATTTCCTGGTGTTAGGCGAGCAAATATGGTAAAGTAGAAAGTGCTGCCTTGATATTCCACACTCTCGACCCAAAGATTACCACCCATGAGGAGCACCAAGCGCTTTGATATTGACAGGCCAAGCCCTGTTCCCCCAAATCTCTGACAACCTGTTAATCACATACAGAGCGTACCCGAAGAATGCCCTCACCCGTGTGGTGGACCCGTCGGCTTGAGCGAAAGTATCGAAGATCACGCTGACCTTGTCAGGCGCAATCCCTATTCCGGTGTCCTGTACTCTGAAGAGCAGCTTGATCATGTGATCGTTGGAGTATTCTGGGAACCAGGTAACGCTGACGGTAACTTTTCCAGGTTTCTCTTCGGTAGTCGGTGTGAACTTGATAGCGTTCCCAACCAAATTCACCAGGACCTGGATGTCAAAGGTCAAGTCTACGGCAAAAAAAGTAAGGAACATCCTCTAACCTGTCGCAAACGGAACATGTCCCCGACAATCTGATCGGGGATGTCGTTATTAACCTCGTACGTCAAGTCTACCTTGCCCTGCTGCGCTCGAATAGACAAGCCCTTCAGAGCTTGGAAAATGAGGTGCCGGATAGAGAATGTAATATACTCTATGGTCATGCGTCCCGCCTCGACTGAATGACTGCATCAGCAAACAATTTCTGATAAAACGGAAATACGGACTTTTGGAGATATCTAGAATATCATCGATGATGAAGAGGAGAGATTGCGCCAGACTGTGGACAATCTGGAGATTATCCTTATTGCTTCGGGTCAATTCGCCTGATTCCAAACATAGCGAAGTCATTCCAATGATGCCATTCATAGGGGTCCTGATTTCATGTGACATATTGGCCAGGAACTCGGACTTGCTTCTGTTTGCTGATTCTGCAGCCTCCTTGGCCAAAGTATTCCGTTGTATGCTGTCGCGCAGGTCTCGGATCATCTGTGTCCGTGATCAGGCGTTATTCCCCAGAGCGGTGAGGAAGGTTACATGATTAATTTTCGTCTTGAGCGAGTCCATTTCCCCACTGGCTTCTACGGTGACAAACTTTGTGAAGTCCCCGTCTGTCGCCGCTGAGGCGATCTGGGATAATCCTCTGACTTGAGCAGTCAGGTTGTTCGCCATAGTATTTACAGCCACACTGCATGCTGGTTAGGATAACGAGCTGCCGAGAAATTCTTACGTACGTGATCTCCCGCCACGTTCCTTCGACATAGTGCACGCTCGCATTGACCCCAAGCCTGCCTTCAGTTCCGACTTCGTGAGCAACTCTCTGAACTTCACCGGCCCACATAGCAAGCTGATCTATCATGCCATTGATTGTAACGACAAGTTCCTGGATTTCACCGGAAGCTCTGATATCGACCTTAGTTGTAAGGTTTCCTTTTGATACAGCTTTCTGCACGAATCATCAGCTCGCAGTTCTAGAACCCCATGATTTCCATAGCGTACTGTCGCTTCCGCAATACCACGGACTTGTTTAGTAAGCTGATAAATCGCTCTTCAGTGTTCACACTCAAAACAAAGGTTGTGAGCCGTACGTTATTGGCCATGCCATTCACATTGTCCGTAAGATCCTACAACGCGTTAAGCTTGTCCACCCCTCATGTGATTACACAATTTACCTTCCAGATACCAGCCACATTATCGACCTGTGCTTGAACCCCGAGTATGCCGTCAGTACCAACGGTCTTGGCAACGCTACAATATCTCAACATGGCAGCTCCTGCTACATGCAACAAACGCACCGGGTGACCTCGGACCCAAACATATCAAGTGAGTCGCACATGCTGTTTACAGTATTCTACAGTGCATGAGCCTCGTCATCATTGGGGGCTTATGGGACGAGCGAACCTTGAGATCCAAAATTTCACCTTGCGCTTCGGCCTCTATCCGTTTTGACAAGTCACCTTCAGCTACGGCCGTAGTGACCAACGCAATGGACCGAACTTGCTCAGTGAGATTGTTTGCCTGGGTAAGGATTAACCTAGGTTTTGTCTTGAACCGAATTTCTCACCATCAAATTAACCTAAAGAGGCAATTGTAAGGCTTTGACGTCTATCCAGAGGTAGCGCCAGACTTACATTGTCGGTCAAAACCTAGACAGAGATCGCTTGAGAACTGAAAGAGAGAGCGGAACATTTGGGATTCATACCTTCCACTTCCCCTGAACGAGTGGTCCGACCATTGCCTGCCCACCCAGATTACCTTCAATACCAACTTGGAGCGCTACTCGGGACACTTCATTCACAATGAAGTCCAGCTGATGGACCATGCTATTCACGGTTTCCTTATGGTGTTATTTAGCCATCGGCACTGACGGAAATCTTGCCTAGAAACCTTTAAATCCAGCATTTCCCCCCGCACGTCGACATCCACTAGCTTAGTGATATCTCCCATGGATATTGCCTTCGTAACGGTGGTAATAGAGCGGACTTGGAGAGTAAGATTTCGAGCCATTCTCTGATTCTTTGATCAGCGCCCTCGCAAGATTCAATAGATCAATCTCACATTGACGCTCGACGTCAGGTCTGCCCAAATGCCTTCGACGTCATGAACAATAGCCTCACCACCGAGTTTGCCGTCAGTGCCGACTTCCACCGCCACACGGGTGACCTCGCTTGCAAAGGTGTTGAGACGACGAATCATGGTGTTCACTGTGCTTTTCAATTCCTCGATCTCGCCTTGAGCTTCCACTTCGATGAAGGAAGTAAGGTCACCTGCGGCGACAGCTTTCGTAACAGTTGAGATAGATCGAACTTGGTTTGTTAGATTATCCGCCATGCGCTTAGTCAGTGTTAGCGAAAACAAAATCGTGCGAGTTACGCTGGTAGCTTACATTGACATTTGAAGTCAAAAGAGCCCAGATACCTTCAACGTCCTGTACTTTCGCTTGACCTCCCAGCCTGCCTTGTGTTCCCACTTCTAGGGCAACGCGAGTTACTTCCCTTGCAAAATTGTTCAGACGCCGAATCATTGCGTTCACGGTGTTCATGAGATCTGCCATTTCTCCTTGCGCGTCTACTTCAATATATTGAGTAAGATCGCCAACAGCAACAGCCTTGGTAACGTCAGAGATCGACCGCACTTGGCTCGTGAGATTATCAGCCATTCGCTACTTCCGATGAGCCTCAGATCAAGACCCTGAGCAGAGAAAACGCACGTTGACATTGAAGGTAAGAGCAGCCCAAACACCTTGTACATCCTGGACATGAGCTTGACCTCCCAGCTTGCCTTGCGTACCAACTTCCAAGGCCACACGTGTGACTTCGTTAGCAAACGTGTTGAGACGGCTAATCATCGTGTTGACAGTGTCCACCAGTTCCGCGATTTCTCCTTCAGCTATAACGTCAATGTATTGTGTCAGGTCACCCGCAGCGACAGCCTTCGTTGCGTTTGAGATGGATCGAACTTGATTGGTTAGATTGTCTGCCATCCGCTGCATCAAGTCAACTCGTTGATCGGAATATCATGATGACAAAGAAATTACATTGACATTCGCGGTCAGATCCGCCCAAACACCCTCGACGTCCTGCACTTTCGCTTGACCCCCCAACTTGCCTCGGGTTCCAACTTCCAGGGCAACACGAGTCACTTCAGTAGAGAAAGTGTTCAAACGACGTATCATGGTGTTTACGGTGTCCTTGAGATCCGCTATTTCTCCTTGTGCTTGCACCTCGATGAAGCGAGTGAGATCGCCAGCCGCGACAGCTTTGGTCACATCGGAGATCGACCGAACTTGATTGGTGAGATTGTCGGCCATACGCTTCCCTCCGGTCAGTCCCTGCATACATCTGGTACAGTGATGTGCTCACATTGACGTTGAAGGTCAAATCTGCCCAAACGCCCTGTACGTCCTCCACCTGTGCCTGCCCACCCAGTCTGCCTCGGGTACCCACCTCTAGAGCGACACGAGTTACTTCGCTGGCAAACGTGTTCAGACGGCTAATCATTGCATTCACCGTATTTTTGAGCTCTGCGATTTCACCGTCCGCCACCACCTCGATGTACTGAGTCAAATCCCCTACCGCAACAGCCTTCGTCACAGTGGAAATGGAGCGGACTTGTTTTGTGAGATTATCCGCCATACGCTGCCTTTCATGAGCTGGCAGACTTGGAATATCACGCAGTAGCTTACATTCACATTGTTAGTCAGATCTCCCCAAACACCTTCTGCACCTTCGACCATTGCCTGACCACCAAGCTTTCCCTGCGTGCCCACTTCGAGGGCGACACGCGTGACTTCAGTCCCGAATGTGTTTAGCCGAAGAATCATGGTGTTCACGGTGTCCTTGAGTTCTTGAATCTCTCCCTGTGCTTGGACCTCGACATACCGAGTAAGATCACCAGCCGCGACGGCCTTGGTGACATCGGATATTGACCGGACTTGGTTCGTAAGGTTGTCGGCCATTCGCTGTCTTTGAATGAGACCCATATCATTGGAAAGCAGGGTCACTCACGTTGACATTATTGGTGAGTTCTGCCCATACTCCTTCTACCCCTTGGACATGGGCTTGGCCACCAAGCTTCCCTTGTGTGCCGACTTCTAAGGCAACACGCGTGACTTCATTGGCAAATGTGTTCAACTGGGTGACCATCTTATTGATCGTTAGGCTGAGCTGTCCAATCTCTCCCTGGGCCCGAACAAATGTCTTTTGCGTAAGGTCGCCCTGTGCGACTGCCTTCGTCACAGCGGCAATTGATCTGACGTTGGAAGTAAGGTTGTTTGCCATGTTCTTGATCGAATGGTTAGTATCACACGTGCACCGTCTTGCCCCAGAAGGCTCACGTTAACATTGATGACTACGACACCCCACGTCCCGGGCATGTCCTGGATGATCGCCTGGCCACCAAGAACTCCTTTTGTACCAACTTCCAGCGCGACCCGGGATAATTCTCCCGCCATATGACTGAGACCAGACACCATGTTATTCACGGTCTCTTTCAAATCGAGGATTTCTCCTTGCGCGGCAACTTCAATGTAGCGAGTTAAGTCACCTTCTGCTATTCCCTTTGTTACAGAGGCAATGTTTCGAACTTGATTGGTGAGGTTATCAGCCATTCTCTGTCGCAACGTCAGAGCCTGCCTCAGCGCTTTATATGAAAACACCATGTCCATACGTTGACATTGTCTCGTAGATCAGCCCATATACCATGTATGCCGGTGACTCTAGCTTGTCCACCTAGTATTCCTTGCGTACCGACTTCGTCCGCAACACGGCTGACCTCTCGGCTAACCGCATTCAGGTCGATAACCATGTTATTGATGGTATCCTTCAAGTCCAGGATTTCACCCCGCACATCTGCTTCGATCATTCTGTCCAGGTTACCGCGGGCGATGGCTTTACAGACCTCCGATACTTCACGCACTTGCGTCGTGAGGTTATTTGCCATGTCCTGTAAAGTTCAGTTGACAAACTCAATCGGAAGGGCGGCTACATACATTGAAATCTTGGGTGAGACTGGCCCATATACCCTCAACGCCGTGCACATTAGCCTGGCCGCCTAGTCTACCTTCGGTTCCTACAGCTCTGGCGAGTGTTGCTACCTCGCTAGCGAATGTGATCAGATTTCGGACCATATTGTTGACCGTATCCTTGAGGTCTTCAATTTCCCCCTCCGCGCTGACGTCAATGGTCTTGCTTAGATCGCCTTTCGCAACAGCTTTGGTTACCTCAGAGATTGAACGGACTTGAGTGGTGAGATTTTGGGCCATCCGCTGTTGGAGCGGGTGAGTAACCTGGACATTGAGAATAATGTGCCTCTAAACATACATTGACGTTGTCGGTGAGATCAGCCCAAACACCCTCCACCCCAGACACAACAGCTTGCTCTCCTAGCTTGCCTTTGGTTCCCACTTCGAGCGCCAACAGGGAAACTGCGGCGGCAAAACGACTCAGGTTCGCTACCATTCCATTGATAGTTTCTTTCAGTGCATCAATTTCTCCCTCGGCGTCCACCTCAATCGTCTTCGTGAGGTCCCCTTTCGCAACAGCCTTAGTCACCTCAGCAATAGAACGGACTTGATTGGTGAGGTTGTCTGCCATGCGCTAATCCCAAACTGGATCAGCAGAGTTTCCAGGCGAGAGCGGGTGGAACAACATACGTTGACGCTCTTAGTCAGGTCTTCCCATGTCCCTTGGACGCCCTCGACTTTAGCTTGTCCCCCAAGCGCGCCCTTCGTACCCACTTCAAGTGCCACTCTCGTCACCTCGCTGGCAAACATATTCAATTGATCCACCATGGAATTCACCGTATTCTTCAGATCCTTTATTTCTCCCAAGGCCTCAACGTCGATCTTCTTTGTTAGATCTCCCTCGGCCACAGCGAGCGTGACTGCTGCAATGGATCGTACCTGGTTAGTCAAATTATCGGCCATACGCTGGTTTCGGTGCCGTAAGCGACTGCATGTTGACTTGAACGGAGCCTCCTTACGTTCACATTGGTAGTCAGAGCTGCCCATGTACCCTTCACTCCCTCCACGGTTGCCTGCCCACCGAGTTGTCCGTACGTTCCTACGTCAAGAGCAACGCGCGTGACCTCACTGGCGAATGTACCCAACTGATCTACCATGCGATTGATGACGTTTTTCAGGTCGAGAATCTCGCCTTGTGCATCGACATTGATGTGTTTTGTCAGATCGCCGTCAGCGACGGCAGTGGTCACTAATTTAATAGAGCGGACTTGATTGGTTAAATTGTCGGCCATGCGCTTTTCAAGAAACCATCAGCTCATGGAAGACAAGATGACAAAATGTGGTACTAACATTGACGTTTGTGGTCAGGTCTGCCCACGTCCCCTCAACTCCCGCAACATTTGCTTGCCTGCCAAGGATCCCACGAGTACCAACATCAGTAGCCAGTCTCGTTATTTCACGTGCGAATGTGCTGAGCTGATCCACCATTCCATTGATTGTCTGCTTCAGCTCCAGGATTTCCCCTTTAGCTTCGACTGTGATCTTCTCCGTCAGATTGCCGCTAGCTACGGCTTTCGTGACGGCGGAGATGGCGCGAACTTGGCTCGTGAGATTGTCTGCCATTCGCTGGGTAGCGCATTAGTGGTCCACAACTATGAAACAACAGGTTTCTAAGCTCACATTAACGTTCTCAGTAAGGGCAGCCCATGTGCCCTGAACGCCTTCGACTTTGGCTGCCCCGCCTAGTACACCTTCGGTCCCTACCCTTTGCGCCAGAGATGTGACTTCGCTCGCAAACGTTCGCAGTTGATCCACCATGGAATTGATGGTGGTTTTCAGATCATTGATCTCGCCTTCAGCGGGCACATCGATCTTTTTTGTTAGATCACCGGCAGCGACGGCTTTGGTAACGTCTGCGATGGATCGCACTTGCAATGTCAGGTTATTGGCCATTTTCTGGGTCAAGCAAGGCGTCAATTACAATTACTTCGTTAAACCGGGGAATATTGATGCCACGCACGTTCACCGCTGCGGTCAGCTGTGCCCATTCCCCCTCAACATCTTCCACTTTCGCCTGCCCTCCCAGCTTCCCGTTGGTCCCAACGTCCAGGGCCACTCTCTTCACCTCGTCGGAGAAAGCCTGTAATCGGTGAACCATACCATTGACGGTATCTCTGAGGTCTCGGAATTCACCCTGCGCATCGACAGTGATCTCCTTACTGAGATCACCCCTCGCGACAGCCACGGTAACTGCTGATATAGCCCGCACTTGCTCAGTGATATTTGAGGACATACGCTTAATAATGATAGTCAGAAAGACCAAAAAAATTGGGTGATGACACACATTAACGTTCTCAGTCAGCTCAGCCCAGATGCCTTCCAGGCCATCTACTTTGGCGGAGTCGCCCAATTTACCATCCGTTCCCAATTTTCCCGCCACCCTTGTCACCTCGCTTGCAAACGCCCCCAGCCGGACGATCATAGAGTTGACAGTCATGGAAAGTGTCCGGACCTCTCCTTGGGCTTCGATGTTGATGAACTGGGACAGGTCCCCTTTCGAAACGGCCGTCGTAACTTCGGCGATCGCGCGGACTTGGTTCGTCAGATTATCGCCCATGCGCTGCGGTTTGTAGTCAGCCTCGCTCTGACGCGAACTCAGATATCTCAAAACGCACGTTGACATTGTGCGTAAGCTCCTTCCATACGCCAGATACATCTTTGACAACAGCCTGCTGTCCTAGATTGCCGTTCGTACCGACCTCGAGAGCAACACGTGTGACTTCTTTGGCCAAATTATCCAGTCGAGTGATCATACTATTCACAGTGTCCTTGAGTGATTTGATCTCTCCCTTCGCCTGAACATCGATGGATTGCGAAAGGTCACCGTCCGCAACGGCTAACGTCACGCGACTAATTTCTCGGACTTGGTTAGTGAGGTTGTCCGCCATTCGCTGAGCATATATTTTCAGCAGTTAAAGTGGGAATGTGTCAAATGAACGTACGTTAACGTTGTTGGTCAATTCCGCCCAAGTTCCCAGGACACCAGGAACAATAGCCTTGCCGCCCAATTTGCCATCTGTCCCGACTTCCTGTGCGACTGTCGAAACCTGATCCGCAATCATGCGCAACTGGTCGACCATGTTGTTGATCGTCCCTTTGAGGTCCGCGATCTCACCCTTGGCGTCGACTTCAATCTTTTTGGTCAGGTCGCCGGCAGCGACAGCTTTTGTGACGTTGGCGATAGAGCGGACCTGTTGCGTGAGATTATTGGCCATGCCGTTGACACTCGTCGTGAGCTCGTGCCATGTGCCCTTGACACCATCGACACGCGCTTGCTCGCCCAGCCTGCCATCCGTGCCGACCCAGGTAGCCAGCTGGATAACTTCTCGCGAGAATGTCCCGAGCTGCAGCACCATGTCGTTTATAGTGTGCTTGAGCTTTGCCATTTCGCCCTTTGCCTCAATGGCGACCATCTTGGTCAAGTCGCCATTTGCTACGGCGGTCGTCACTTCGGCAATACTGCGTACTTGGTCGGTTAGGTTGCTGCACATCTCATTCACCTAGAATGCCGAGTTAGCAATCGATCACGGGATCCAACTGCACAAAACGCACATTGTCAGTCAACTCCTTCCAGACCCCATTCACACCTGGGACCTTCGCCGAGGTTCCCAGAATACCCTCCGAACCGTGCTGCATCGTCACCCTCGTCACTTCCGCAGCCAAACCACGCAATTGTACTACCTGCGCATACACTTAGCTCTCCAACCGCTTCTCAGTCACATTCCAATCAGATACCTACCATGTCATTGACCGTGATCTTCAAATCGAGAATCTCGCCTTGGGCAGGCACATCAATCTGCTTGCTCAGGTCGCCATTCGCGACGGCCTTCGTGACCTGGGAGATTTCGCGGACCTGGACGGTCAAGTTGTTCGCGAGTTGGTTGACGACGTTCTGCACCTCGAGCCATTTTCCTTTGATCTCTGGTACGTGGGCGGACACACCGAGCTCACTATATGCAGGTAAATATCAGCGCACAGACCACCAGCACAGGACAGCAGAACAGCGTACCCCTCCACGCCGACCTTAACGGACACATGCGTCACTTGGTCCGCAAATGCCTTGAGCGTACCAACCATCTCGTTCACGCTGTCTTGGAGTTCGCTCATGACCGGTCCCTGAACTTCGATAGTGATGACCTTGCTCAGATCGCCTTGGGCGACACCCATGCAGACGCGGGCGATCTCTTGCACCTGGGCTTTGAGTAGCTTGAGCTCGTCCACCGCGTCCATGCCACGCTCGAAGGCGGCGACGCTAAGCGGGCCAGGGGGGATGACGAGGGGTGAATCGTTGGAAGAGACCCGGGCATGTAACAGACCGGAGAGTATGGAGGGCGGGGACATGATATGTCCGCAGGCGGGACAGTGGTGATAGGTTGGAGGGATTGGAGTCCGCAAAGTCCTCTTCGCCACGTCTTCCGGAGTAATACTGGGCGGCAGGTTGCCAAGGTCAATGTGCATGGGCGTTGCCTTGGGCTCGGAGGGCCCTCGAGCAGGAACCGTCGCTTGGCCCTCCACTGCCGGTGTCTGTATGGGGGTAATTGGTAGACCTTGACTTTCGGGGTGTTTCCTCTTCACCCCTGCCCCGTTACTCCTAGTCAACTCAGCTTCCTCCTCCACAAGTTGCTTCACTCGCTTGTTTGGCTTGTTCGGACTGTACGCTTCCAGCCTCTCCTCTGCCTCCCATAATCGCTTAAACAGTCTCTGCACGTTCTCTTCGATCAAATTGGTCTGCAAGTCTTGCCGACCCGAGTACTTGGGGATGGAAGGTGAGTGTGGACCGAGCTCATACGCGGAGAAAATGGTAGAAAGGTGCTGGATGAAAGGGTGGGAATCGGGAGGGGTCGAATCGGAAGGTGATAGTAGCTCAGCTTCCCCTCCTACTTCTGGATCTTCTGTTGCTTCAGGTGGGCGAGCAGAGCTATTCTCGCCAGCAACGCTGACTTCAGGCTCTGCATCGTCCTCTGAATGCCTCTGTGTTGTTTCTTCATGTTGTTCAGCCGGCCCGGGTTGGGACGGTGCAACTCCCATCTCGTGTTCTTCTTCGTGTATCGATTCTGGTTCTTCTCGTTGTTTTCCTTTCCCCTGTTCAGCCAACAGATCTTGCTCCCTCTCTGGTTCCGTATCCTCAGCGTGTGTTCTCCTGCGTTTCTCCGGTCGTCCAACACCTTGAAACGAGTGAGAGACTTCTCCGGTTGTCGGGACTCCCTGAGAAAGGGGGATATCCGAAGATGGACGCGTGGATGTGGAGGGCGAGGAAGAGGGGGAGGAGCGGAGCTGGCGCTTGCGGGGAGCCAGAACGGCGGGTTGGTTAAGCCTTCAGCGGGTGTTGAAGGCTCGTTATTGGGCTGATTCTCGTTAATGATGGGTTTCGGATCTTCAGTTGATTCTCCTGTGATGAGAATTGAGAGTGCAATACGCGACAAAAGAGCGAGTGCAAGTCGATATCGTAATTACTTGCGGTCGTCGTCCACCATGTACTGATACGCGATGCAAGCAGATAACGTCGTACCTAGTCGAACGTCACTAGCAGAGATGCAGCCTTCCAGCGAGGTCTCTCCTGTCGGGCACGGGACGCGCTGGAGGTCCGAATGGAGAGGTCCCTGACTGGGAAAGAACTGCACGGCTCCGGTACTTCTTGTCGATAACAGAAGGCGAAACAATATACGCTCCTGTCAACACTCTCTTCAAAGTCTCTTTACTTTCAAGCAAGAGGTTAGAAGGAGAGTAACAGAGTGGACGATATCGAGAGATGAGTCAAAGGGGACAAGAGCGGCGAGCTTGCGTGCTGTCTGTCTGGCGCGTGCTCCGAAGTGGGTTCTGTCCCTTCTCTTGCCCCGAACCGGGATCAATCAATTGGTGGTTAGGCGCCACAAACCTTGTGAGGTTTACCCACCTCATGCTCACCGTACCATCCACACCATCGCGCAATCTCTCACTTTCCTTTTTAGGAACCATCCAAAATTATGAAAACATTGCAATTCCATTGATAGGACCTGTCCCGTCGATCTGCTACTCAGGCGGTGCTTCCCCAGAAGCGTCTTGCGTCATCCCTTTTCCGGAACCCTCATCCAGCTCCATCACGACCGCAACGAGCAATATTTTGCTTCACAACGTGTCCGTAAATACTCATCGTGTTTCGTTTACTGTACTGGCAGCCCAACGCCTTCACTTTCCTGGCACGGTCGCCGGCAGATTGAATCAAAACGGCAAAACCTCGGCACAAGGCCATATCAAAAGAATAAGGTGTCGATGACGTAGTTTCCGTTCCTCCGGCGCCCGGCCCGTAACCTTGCTCATCTCTTTGATGATCGAGTGACCAATTCATTATTTGGATCGTGCCACATGATTCCCTTGCTTGTGTTTCATCATTATCACTGTTCTGTTGATTTTGTGTTTGACCTAAAGGCTGTCACGTGTCCTTGCCTTCCAGACTTCGGGATATTGCCCTTATTATCACGGATACGACTGCGTGGCTGGCAAACGACGCTTGAAGACATCTGATCGTCGTTTCTCATCCTATTTCCAACCTCGCAACCTTCCTGCAACCGGGAAACCTAGTACAAGATAAGTAAGCCCCAGCCGATATCCGTTCTTCTGGCGCTTCTCCGCAAGGAGTCTTTAGACGCACAAGCTTTTGATGGACTTGCAGGCAGAAGCCAGTTTGAGCGCTTCTCCACTTCTGCACTAGAAGCACCGTTGCCGAGCAGCATGCTCCGGTCGCGAGGGCTGAGCGGCGCAGCCTTGTTCCGACCGTCAACGACTTCATACACAAGTGAACGAGCATAGATACAACAAGCACAGACTGCACAGTTCGTTCTTGCGATCATCTCAGTTCGCAAGCATCCTCTCCTCCCAGACAACCCCCTCCCAGCCCCTCAAGCCAACCTTCCTTCCCCCTCCTTCTCCCAAACACGCAACATCCACATAATTTCCCATCCTCCAGTCCCACCTTCCCTGCAGGCTGCCTAATTCCTCAGGCACGTCCCACTCTGCTGGGGCGCTCGAGAAGTTTAGGATAACCAAGAGGCGCTGGCGCGAGTGCACTTTGCGGTAGGCGAAGATGTGAGGGTGGGAGGGGTCTAGATCATCGTATTGGCCGTAAGTCTACGTAAGTGTATCAGATTAGCGTCTCCATCCAGTCAGTCAAAGGCACGAGGCAGACACAGCACTCACACACGCCGGAGAGGCCTTCCTAAACCTGATCATCTCTTTCCAAAACTCCAACACGCTTCCCTCCCTCCCCCTCTGTTCCAAGACGTTCCACTCTTTCCAATCGTCATTCACCCTCATCCAAGGTTGTCCTTTACTAAACCCAGCATTAGGCGAGGAGTCCCATTGCATGGGCGTGCGGGCATGATCACGCGCTTTGAGGGAGAGGTCGGCAAGGATGTCGGACATGTCGGGGTTGGGAGTGGAAGTGGTACGGCGATGGTTAAGCACCCTTCACACAATGATGTCAGTTCAAATGAATGCGGCAGGAGAGAGAAAGCGCCCACTCGTTCCAATACATCCTCGTCTTGCAATCCGTGTACTCCTCTATTCCCCACTGCTTTGGCATATTCCGCATGCCGATCTCCTCCCCTTGATAAACATACGCTGTCCCGCTTAGCGTCAAATGGAAAAGCGCGAGCATCTTCGCACTCAGCTCCCTCCACTCCTGTGCATCACAGCCGAATCGCGAGACCGACCGTCCCTGGTCGTGGTTTTCCAGGTAGACGCTGTTCCACCCGCCTAGGGAGAGCATCGCAGTTTGATATTTGTGGATGATGCTTTTGAAAGAGGAGAGATGGAACTTGCGGGGTTTGAGAGGGATGCGAGGGGTACCGTCGATATCATGCAGCTCGAAAGTAAAGACCTATGGGGAAGGCGTATCAACGGAATACGCAAGAAATAGGAGAGAAAAGCGAGCACACCATCTGTAATTCCTTATTCTTAGGTAGGACGTATTCCGCCAATGTCTTCACATCATGCGTGAACGGCGTCTCTCCCACGGTAATCAGATCATACTCTGACAACCACAAGCACAAAAGACGCCACAGTTAGCTTCGTCCTGCGAAAATATACAGAAAACCCACTAGAGAGGACTTCACGGTGCATCTCCTGCAAGAACTCGTGCACCCTCGGCCCGTTGGTGAACATCTGCCAGCCCGGCTGGAGGTGCTTTCCTGGCTCTGTGATAGGTGCGTCTGGCAGTCCGAACGGTTTGGAGATCATATTGATCACATCCATCTGTCGCGCATACGAGGTATCAGCATATACGTTGTCAAGGAAGGGAAAGAGACAGTGATGTTCACCCTAAGCCCGTCGACGCCCTTATCCAACCACCACCTCATAGTTCCCCAGACCTCCTTCCTAACCTCCTCATTCTCCCAATCCAAATCCGGCTGCTCAGCCGTAAAGATACGCAAATAATATTCCTGCGTCTGCTCGTCCCACGTCCACGCGGAAGATCCGCGAAAACTGGAGAGCCAGTTGTTCGGCGGGAGACGGTCGCCAGAGGGTGAGAATCGAGGAGGACGCCAGATGTACCAGTTGCGCTTTGGGGAGGTGCGGGAAGAACGGGACTCGACAAACCAGGGATGCTGGTCGGAGGTGTGGTTCACAACGAGATCCATCCTATAGAACCATCCCGTGTCAGCGGCACCCTGCAAGATACTAAGTGAGATGACATACATCAACTTAATACCCCTCTTATGCATCTCTCGCAACATCTCATCAAAGTCTTCCATCGCCCCATAGAGGGAATTCACGCCCTTATAATCGGCGATGTCATACCCCATGTCCTTCCCCGGGGAGGTGTAGACAGGGGAAAGCCAGACGACGTTTACCCCAAGGTCGCTGAGGTGTGACAGGCGGGAGATGATACCACGAATATCACCGATTCCATTGCCTGTGCTGTCTGCAAAGGAGTGGGGATAGATTTGATACACAATGGCCTGATGACATGGGTGAGCGAGTACGTCTTATGTGGGCGAAATGAAGCACACCTCTTTCCACCACGCTGGGCGGTGCTCTACGAAAGACATCCCATCGTAATTCTCGTTTTCCATGCTGATATTCTCCTAGCGAGCTGCTTGTGTATAGCTGTCACCAATACCTGGTCCGCTTGAAGTGGGGCCATGGTAGGGCGGCAGGCTGGTTATGTATGCGTTCGAGTGGGGTTTCCAGAAGACCTCGTCATGTCGAGGGCAATCTCGAGTGTTGTGTACGTGTCCCGCCCACATGCCCAAAGAGAGATACGCCAGGCTTGATTCAGCATCATCGAAGCAACAGGGTTGTGCAAAAGACGGACAAGAGAAGATGAGGGAGGAAGACGCGCGACTCGTTGCCCACACGGGGCGTTTATCATGCCGATCTAGACTCTCGCGGGTGTACACCTGTCGTCTAGACCGTCTGCGACCTGACCGGCCTTGAGGTTGTCATCACTGTCTATTGTTTGAGCGCATCATTGTTCGGTCACAAGCACCGACTTTGGAAGGGATAGAAGCAAAAGTTGCTTGCTAATGCGCGGGCGGCCCGTGCAGACGGCCCGGTCAACACGCCAACACAGGCCGCGACACGATGGAATCGCCCCTCCGCAGTCGAAGAGCTGTCTAAAAAAAGGTGTAGACCCGTGGAGTAACATTGTCGGATAAATTAGAAGACAGAAGAGAAGCAAGGGGCATGCGGGGTGTGCGAAGGATGGTCTATCTTATTCCCTAAGCTGCTTAGGGCGTCTGGGGAACTCTGAGCACTTCGCAAGAGATAAGTCGGGAGGACAACCGACCGACTGGCAGAAAGGAAGAAAATCCTATGTTCAAGGTCAGCTGCTCCTCCCAGTTTATCTGACCGCCGCCTTGTCGCACCGTACATGTGTGCATTGCGTCGCGTTCGTCCCCTTCAAGGGAGCACCAACCTGCAACGAGTCTCGAAACTGCATATGCTGACGACCTCTGTACGTACTTGAGATTCCCGAATTGAAAAATTTCCGCGGTCTTTCAGCTCTCATGACCAGAACAGTAGTCTCATGGACTGGACCATCTTGCAATTTCCCGCGGCCCAACGACGGCCGAAACCTCCTTTAGCCATTTTGGCATACATATGTTCCGGTTCATCCTCCTCCCTGACGATTTCCATGTCCCTTTCAAAGCTCTCCTCCCACTTTCTTAGGAGTCCTGATTTCCCGAGCCCCTTTTACGGGTACACCAAGTTCTCGAAATTCCAACCCCCGTCAAGTCAGCCCGGTGGCAAAATCCAGGTACGGATGTGGTCTGCTTCATCTTCGGCTTTTTAGGCAGTGTAGGACAAAGGGCGAAATTGTTGTCACCAGTCCGCATGCAGCTCCGCATGGCTTACAGTCGACCCCCATTCCGCATAGAATACCATCCTCAGGAAGGACAAACTTGGCCATGTAACCCAATGAGGCACTCGACCCCGAGCAGTTCCATTCAATTTGATCATGTCAGGCCCGAGGACTTGGTGCAACCCATGAATTCTAGCAGATTTTCACGTTATCTGGCATATAGACGATAGAGAGGGAGTGGAGCGGAACAATCGTGCTGTTCGACACAAAATAAGACCGATTAAATTGGGACAGCGCCGCGATGAATTTGGAATCTGTCCAGAGAACAGTTGCACCGTTTCAATAGGGCGATCTGCCCTATCAAATTCAATATATAGAAATTAATTGACCAGCATATTCGAGATCAGCACGAGGCCTGTGTGAGAGTACATCGTTGTCGCCCACAGAAGAGATGTGGCTTCAAAAGCTTCCGCCATGACCGAGAATGCAACGACCATCTACAGATTCAGAAAGCAGCGAGGCGTCAACCTCGGTGCGCTGTTACCTGAGCACAAATAATGCGCTAACTAGAACGTGATTAGGTTCGTGGTTTGTACTAGAGAGGTGGATTACCGAGTCACCCTTCCGCCAAGCCGCACCACCGGCGCAGAGTGACTACGACGTCGCTCGTGGTTCCTCGGCAAAACAGATCCTCGAGCAACATTGGGATGCTTGGATTACATCTGATGATTGGAAATGGATGAACGAACGAGGCATCAACAGCGTTCGTATACCCGTAAGTGTGGGACCAATACACCATCAGTCACCTGACCGATGCCGCAAGATTGGATTTTACCATCTCTGCGGTCTGGATCAGGCTGTCCTGGATGGAACAGATTTCCAACCATTCTGCGGTACTTTTGAGGGTGCTTGGCGACGCATCGCTCAGGCGATCTTTACTGCTCGTCAGCACGGTATTGGGGTGCTCCTGGACCTGCATGCGGCTCCGGGCAAGCAGAATGGCGACGCCCACAGTGGACAGACCGGGTCCGTTCGCTTCTACGAGGAACACAACCTTTCTGCGACACTTCGAGCCCTCAGACTGCTTGTGTCCTATGTGAAGGACATACCGAACGTTGTTGGGGTTCAACTTGTTAACGAGCCGCAGAATCATGCCCGACTGCCGCCTTGGTACTCGTCAACCCTCGGTTCCCTGCGATCCATCACGCCCAATCTGCCCCTGTATATCCATGACGCCTGGGACACACATCAATATGCCGAACTTGCTGGGAGCCGCAACTACTGGGTCATTGTTGATCACCACTTGTACCGCTGTTTTACTTCAGACGATTCGCACAAGTCAGGGGACGAGCACGCCAAGAGCCTTCGAGATCCGAATCAGATGACCTGGTTCTCTGAGGCAGCCAACAAATGCCGCGGTAACCTCGTGGTCGCGGAGTTCTCCGCCGCCCTGAATCCAGGATCTTTGCACGGTGATGTTGGAGAACAGGACCGATTGCGCCGTGTTTTTACCCGTGCGCAACTTGACTTGTACGAGCGAATCTGCGGAGGATGGTGGTTCTGGACGCTTAAGAAAGAAGCGGGCTGGGATGCGGGCTGGAACTTGAAGAATGCGACGACTGCCGCCATCATGCCGGAGTTCTATGGGATGAAGCGATTGGCCCATGGCATACAACGCGATACCGACAAGAGGGACCGGGAGGCAGCTAAGGCACTCCGTGTGTGTCTAGATGAAGACTCGATCGTAGACTTATGACACTACAGATGACCACACCATTTACTGGTCTCGTCATCCTGGTCATTACGAATATTGGAGGTTCTCTGATGGCTTCCGACAAGGCTGGGATGATGCATATACCTTCTTCACTTTCGGAGAAGGCCCATCTATTTCCGAAATCGGATTTGAAGTAGAATGGATCAAAATGAGGCGTGAACAACACGCAGCGAATAAGGGGCAAAGCAGTAACCTTTGGGAGTTTGGTAAGTCGGCTCACCTTTTGACTCAAAATGGTTTGGTGACTCGTCGTTATTTCAGAACATGGCCTGGCGTAAGGAGCCAACGCAGCTAAATCCGCTGTACAAGGGCAGACGACATGAAGATCAGCACACAGCACCACCTCTGAGCAAGCGGCGACTGTAATATCAACTGTTCTCTCCGCACTAGAAGCTGAAACTTGGAAAAGCAACTTCCGCTTCTTGAAGCTCTTGCGGGTCTATGCTTACGATAGTCTTTGCCATACTCATTCATTTCGCTCTTCGCCTTCTGCCCGACTATTACGGCCTTCACACTCCGACGAGAATACAGATGGGTCTGCAGTAGCGCCAAGGAGTACCTGGTAGTGAGGGTCGAAATGCTGAACTGGGTCAGCGGGATTGGAAAGCAAATACAAACTGCTTTCACAATGTCTCTCCTTCTATTGATATACGGAATTATCACCCTATCCAGTGCTTACGTATACCATGTTCATATGAGTATTCAAGAATGGTATGGCGCGATCTCCCAGGAAAGAGGCATATGATCCCTGAGGGGTCTTCTGTGGAGGGTCTAACCGTTATCAGTGCAGCTGGCACTCGTCCTCGACCTCCTCATATGGACACATACGAATCTGGAAACATTTCCATCAATCACGTTTGACAGTCTCGAACGTTACACGTTCCATATTGCACAGTCTAGAGCGTAGCATGTGTTACGGCGAGGACACCGCATCGCAGACCGGATCTTTATTCAGAGGAGAAACCTTACGATCGAGCGAAAAAGCAGAGGACCGTTGAGGAGCGCTCAAGGACTTGTTTCTTGGGCGCTTTCAGGAGGTTGAACGCAGTAGCCACGGGCGCTTCAGTTGATGTTTCAACTTGAATTTCCGAGCCACTTTCAAGATCTATGTTCTACAAGATTTTCGCTTCTGCCCTTTGTCGCGGTAGCATTTAATGAAATGCCTCAAAGCAGGGCGGAGACGGCCGTCTCCTTGGAAATAGCACCTCGCCAGCTTAAAGCCGCTTCTGGCCATTGTCTTTCGGGCGTCTCACCTGCCCAGCTGTTATGACAGGTGATCGGCGTATCTGCCGTACTCAGATATCGCAAGAGGAGTCATGGAACTGTGCGCCTCCAGAGGAATACATTGGATGGTCTCCGCCGACAGTAATATCGAGATAGGATGATGTTAGTCTGGTCTGGAGCAGAATGGCTCAACTGAATCGGAGTAAAGGTCCGGGGGACCCGGCAACGCAATTTGCGAGGCGTCTATTACTCGTGTAACACATGTCATCTTCTCAACCGTGCTATTCCTTATATAGCATGGCGACTCTGCTTTCTTTTACATGGTCTTCTCTATCAATCGTATTCCTTCCTGTTCCAACTTCTCCCTGATCGGATCACATATTTCCTTGGAGTACGGCGCGAGGATGCCGGGCGTAGCTAGCACCCCGTCCAGCACGAGCTGTACGGCGATACCGCACGGGATACCTACTAGCGTCGCCATAGAAGACCAGCCGTGCGGGTCGCCATAGTCTTCCAGAGTAGAAGTGATGATATCCTGGAAATCCGAAATCAGAGTTCGTCTAAAGGAAGACAACTAGAATGTCCACGCACGGTCTTGCCATCAGCCCATTCGACGAAGAACTTGTGCTGGAGGATGACGAGATCCCTCTCGCCCTTCTCATACGGCATCTTCTTCTCGAGCGCAGCACAGAGCGTATCAAGGAGGGTCCCGCGAGGGGTCACCTTCTCGTCCGAGAAAAGGCCGATCCAGCGGAAGCCAGAGATGATTCTCTGCCTCTCTGTCTCGCTTTCAAACTCGCAAGCAACGTTGATCTGTTTGATAAGGTCCCTGATGAGAGAAAACAAACAAGCGGAATCAGCTTCGTGCTCCGCTCTAAAAGCAGGCGGAGTTGGAACTTACTCTTCCGAGCTGCCCTTAGCACCCAAAGCACGCATTGTAACCTCATTCCAGGGAAGGGGAGCCGCTGACCTGCCAAGGTAGTCCTTCTCGCTCTGATCGAGGAATCCGCATTCAACAAGCGCCTTGATGAACTGAGGGAAACCCTGATAGCGGAGCGTGCCGCGGATGACGGACTGCGCTTCGGGGATATGGTAGAACTCGCGGAAGACAGACGAGTCCCTGTTCGGGTAGGCGACGTAGGCGAACGCTGGGGTGATAAAGTACGGTTTGGCGTAGGACATGAGGTCCCTCCCGGGGATCTGGACGAGCTTGCCCTCAAAGTAGTACTTGGCCGAGTTGAGCAGCGCGAGGAGGACACCCCGGGACGACCAGGAGAACTTGTAACCGAGCGGGTTATCGCAGCATTCCGGGGCGGGAAGACCACCGCAGTAGGAGAGGAAGCCAGTGACCTATCTGATTGAGCATGGCCATAGGGAGAAGGGACGATGAGCATACCTTGCCGCCTTTAGCGTGCACCTCGTCGATCGTCTTGATAGCATAGAGATGATCAATGCCCGGATCAAGACCAATCTCGTTCATCACGACAATTCCGGCCTTCTTGATCTCCGGCTCCAGGGCGCGCATCGCATCCGAGACATAGGACGTAGTGACCACGTTCGTCTTACCGCGGCAGGCAGAGCGAATCACGTCGGCATGATGTATGTAAGGGATGAGGCTGACGACAAGGTCGTGTGATGCGACGAGTGGGTCGAGCGAGGCGGGGCTGGTCGCGTCCACGGAGACTGGCGTTGCGCGGGAAAGGTTGGCACAGAGGGCTTGGGCGGTTGCGAGCGTGCGGCAGCCTAGTGGTACGGTGCCCGGGGACGTGGGAGACCAGCGAGGAGGAGAGAAGGACGAGATAGAAGACCCAAGGAACGGCGGAGGAAGGGAGGGAGGAAGGAGTTAGGGACACTCAGCGTATACTCAAAGAACCCCTCACCAATCGTAAGTTCGTTGCGCGGGTCACGGAGGATATACTCCGCAGCGGGGCCAGCGACGTAGCCGTTTCCGAGGAGGAGGACCTTGCGGGTCTTTCCCTGGGTCGGGGCTGGGGTGAGGTCCGGGAGGAGGTCCTTGCCCTCCTCGATTGAGGCACGGGCGAATTCGGGCACGACGAACGCCGCAGAGTGTACGGCCTTGTTCCAGTACCGGCAGTGCGGGACGTCCCTCAGCGGAAGCTTGACGTCCCTTCCCGGGGATTTGGAAGCGACGAGGAAGCCTATACCGCCGCTCGGGTAGGTTGGGACGCTGGCGTATGCATACTCAGCTGTGGAAAAGATCTGCTTTACGGTCGCTGTGAGCTCAGAGATCAGGGGCAGGTGTAGCCAGGGGTTCTCTGCCTGCGTGCTGATATGGCCCCCGAGGCGGAGGGCATCGTGCAAGAGCTGGAAGTAGGGTTTCTGGAACAAGGACTCTGCGGGCCCGACGGGGTCCGAGGAATCAGTGATGATCACGTCGAATTGCGAGACCTTTTCGGCGAGGAACTTGAACCCGTCGCCGATGTGCACCGTCACGCGCGGGTCGGAGAGGAGGGCAGACATGTGCGGGAGGAACTGCTTAGAAACCCGGATGACGGCCTACATCCCAACCGCAGAACCTGTGAGCAAGGATACGACGACGACCAACAGAAGGAGGGAGATAAGGAAGAAAAACTGGACAGGAACAGAAGGTGTTGGGCGCTTAGGGATCGCTGGAGGGCAACCACCGGGGATGGGGCTGTCTGTGAGATAGCCTCGCCCTCCGGCCGGGAATGCCAGCGATAGACCGGCGGGGAAGGCGGAAGCATGCTGAAACCCAGCAACGGGGAATGGAGAGGAAAATAGTGAAACAGGAGGGGAGGACAATGGCTAACCCACAGTCCGACAAAGGCAGGAGAGGACAAAGGCCGGAGCCGAGGTTACCTCCGCAAACCCAAAGTGCGAATATTCGAGATGAAAATGTGGATACAGATGCAGATGCAGATTGAGATGCAAGCCGTAAGCAAGAGGTTAATGAGAGTGACGTACCTCGTCTATATCGCACAAGACGACCTCTTGGACGGAAACATGTTTCAGGACTTCCCTGACGACGCCGCCGTCCCCGCCGCCGATGACGAGCACCCTCTGCGGATCGGGATGGGACGCCAGCGGCAAGTGGGCAATCATTTCCTGATACCTAGGTAACGTGAGCGCCGCCGGTGGTGGGGTTAGGAGGACCCGTTGGGGACGTACGAGAACTCGTCCCGCTCTGTGCATTGGATTACGCTGTCCAGGACGAGCACGTTCCCATGCTTCTCGGATTGGAAGACGAGTACGTCTTGGTACTGCGACTGCTCGGTGTGCAGGATACGGTCTACTTTGAGTGTCATCGCTTGGCCTGCCAGCGGTCGGTGTTAGGTTACGTCTTTGAGTTGCAGGAGGAGGACGGACCAGGCCATTGGGCGTTTATCTCCCTAAACCAGCCATCTGAAGGACGATGAGCACCGTATTGTACTCAACAGCAACGATACCCCCAGCACCCGGTAGCCTACCAGGGCGGATCGTAGGGTAGCAGGGGGGGATGGGGATAGGGCGCACCTTTGATCGAGGGATGGGAGCGCATCCTTTCCCTGCGTACGGTGCCTGGAATTACGGATACCAGAAAGCGGGCCTTGCAGAGCGTGACAGCTAAAGTCCGTAAGCGGTGCAAGCAATTAACTTGGTGGTTAATCAAGTCCAAGCCCAAAAAGGATCGGGAGAAACGGATGGTCTGACGAGTGCAGTACTTTGAAGAGGTTGCACACGAGGGGAAAACGGAGGTCACGGGCGAGAAATTGAAGGAAACCCTGACCAGGGGAAACGGGCTGACTCGGCCGGTCACGCGAAGGAGGGGGAACAATGAACCGGAGTCGGAAGCGGGTCCTAACCCGAGCAGTTTCCCCCAAGCATTACAATGCCATGCGTATGCATATACGTGATCCGCCAGCATGCATAATACTGTGACAGACCGAATTAATGAATAATTCATGCTAGGCGGTGGAAGCCGATCATTCGATGCATATGTGGAGTACCTGGAGAGCCGAGTAGACCCACACCGCAGGGGAAGCGGAGGAGAGAAGCGGCGGGGGATAATAACGACGGATTACGCCCGTTTACCTAAAAGCCTCAGGCCCGTTTATGCGCTTCTTGCCTCCTCGCTCCTCGGCACGCAGGGTACTTCGAAGGGTTCACACGCTTTAGCCTATTGACTGGAAGCACTGTTTCGCTGTCACATCACGAGAGGATTAGTTTCCTCCAGGGTAGCTCAGCCAAGGGGAGGAGAGGGTCGCCGCACGTCCACTATGTCAAGAGCGCGCCAAATCCGGATGAAGACACCGGGCTGATGGACCTCGCCCGAGCTGATGGGGGTTGCTCAATGCAGTTGCGGGTGTGTGGGTGTGGGTTGATGTGATTAGATTGATATTGCGGGATGGGATGTGAGTGGGAGCTGATATTTTGCCGTATCGCGCTAGTGCATTCTGTTTTCGCATGAAGAGGGACTGGAGTTGTTATCTAACGAGACCCAGTAGTAGAAGAATGTGGGAAACACTAGTTATGAGTATACAGTATAGATATAACTAGGAAGGGATACTCATCCGGTCGGTCTGGGGTGTTGCAGACGTTGATGAGATGAGGTGATGAGAGGGGGGTCAGTCGCCTCCTCGCCCGCGTTGACCGAGAAAGGAAATGGCCCGATGATCTTAGGTTCTTGAGTATGTCACTGCCACAAGAAGGTTGAGACTGTGCGCGTGGCAATGTCCCATGAGTGAGGAAGTGAGTCCCCTTTGCTTCTCTATTGCGAGACTCATTGGCTGAAAATGGAATAGACCGGCGCTTGACCCACTTTGAAGTGAAGTAAAATGCCAGCATGATAAAGTGGGTCGGCGCTCAAATGCATGGGTCTCAAATGTAATAATGTTGAATATAGATCCAGACTGGGCAATCGAACCCGCCCTGCTTATCCCCGTTCATTCAATTTCTCATCACCTATATAGATAGCCCTCATCTCGCTCACATCATCCCCCCACCCCCGTACCTTCCCCCTTCTACCTCGCCGCATCCCTCCCTCTTCCTCCTTCCCTTCATACCACCATCACCACTTCCACTCATGCTCTCAACAGCCGCACAGCAGCGCATATACGCACTTCAAGGACAATATCGTACGCCATCTTCCCCCCCTTCCTCTTCTTACAATCCCCACTAACATACAACAGCCGTCCAACAAGGTGAATACATCGATATGCTCGTCCAACCGAGCGAGGCGCCGCACTCCCAGTCCCCATCCCGGGCTGCCGCAGGCGGCGTCCCACTCCACATGCCCATGCCCATGGCTCTCCCTACCCTTCCCAACCTCCCCTCACTCCAACCCTACCAGGCAGAACCTTACCAACCCGACCCCCCCTTCCTCGACCCAGCGTTCATAATGGACGATTCGCTCACCTTCCCCGTCCCTCAGCTGTCGTATGACTGTCTCATCCCAACAGCAGACGACGACAGGGTGTACTATATGGTCTCTTCCTCCTGTTCCTCCGCCGCCTCGCCAGCGCTGAGCAGCTCCCCCGTCTCCCCAGGCTCAACGGACCGGTCATTTACCTCTTCCCCTGGAGGCCTGCTCTCCGATGCAGAGGAATTTGACCCTCCCCAACAGCTCATCCTACCCCCCGCACCACCCTTCCTCGCCCGGCCGATGGACCCCGCACAGCAGTACTACTACCCCGTGTACCCGCAGTATCAGCAGCCGGGGCTCCTCCAGCCCCCAGCAGCGTACCCTCACGCCTACCCAATGGGCGTAGCAGTCCCCTACTACCCGTGCGTTGACCCCAATTCCCTCGTCCCGCAACCCCAGGTCCAGCCGCTGGAGAAGCCCACTCCCCCAAAGCGCGATCGCAGGACAGCACGTCAACGACAGCCCGACTACGTCCCGCGCCCGCCTAACCCCTTCATCTGCTTCAGGCAAGACTGGCTTCGCCGGCTCGAGAGAGGCGAGATCGCCTACTCCGGCCCGAGGGATCAGCGTACGATGTCTTTCCGGATATCGCATGACTGGCGGGAGATGCCAGAACAGGAAAAGGGGAAATTCAGGAGGGAGGCGTTGCAGAGGAAGAAGGCGCATGCGGCCAAGTACCCTGGGTACAAGTTTGCTCCCAGGCAGAAGGAGCGGCCGGAAGAGGAGGAATGCTAGTGCCTGCTCTTGGTGGAACTTGAGCTGCAGGCAGCTGGATATGTACGTAAGGTGGGCTTGGAGTACTCGATTTGCTCGTGCGGCACGTGCTGACGCGCATATAGGACAGTGGCATGCTGTATAACAGCCTCAAGACTGTTGTATGACCAGATGTTCCCCACCCCACCCATCACCTATAACTAACTACGGACGACCCCCTACGCCCCCCTGCCCGCTTCTCAAACCCCAAGGTCTTCGCAGCCGCAGGCTTCGGCACTTTCTCACAGTTGCCCTATCTTGTTGCGTGCCCTGTCCCTGTCCTGTGTGAACAACTCTTGTCTTACTGTTTAACTCTACGAGGTAACTTAGTATTTGGTTTAATTATTAATGGAAAACAGCCCTATTTGGGCGGGAAAACCCATTCTTGTGTCCTATGTATGCCCTATCCTCTACGTGAGGTACGATGGCGATGGCTATTGGATACCGTCTGACGACTCTACATTCTGTTCTGCTACGCATTAGGACTTGTATTGGAGCGCCGAAAGATACCACTGACGTCTATCGCTGAACCCCCTTGAAACTCTCGACGCAGGAAAGGCAAACCCACTCAATGCAGCAACCAGCGCAACGCGCTTAGGGACTTACGTATTAACGGACTTAGGCAGATCCAACCCACTCTTTCCGAGATTGTCTCAGACTCTATCTCTCGCTGCCTATCTACCAGACCCGCTAGCGTCAATCCTAGACAGCTTCATCAGTCTGAAACCTGAGCAAAAGTGGACAATGGACATTATGGTTGCTACGTTTCACTTTCCTCACAGATTATTCGTCGCCACGCCCGCCTACCCGCACGCACGTACGCACGCCACGCTCCAGATCCACCTATCCACACGCCTCCAGAGCAGCAGTCCACCCTGCGCACTAGCAGTAAGCAGAGTCCCCCGTTCATGTCATGCTCCCCAAAGGGTTCCAGAAGGAGGTTGACAATGGCACGGAAGCTTTGTCCTTCCGGCCATTGTCTGTTTTGCTTCTTGCTTCCCTTAGAGGTGCGGGGATTCTTCCGGCCGTCTGGGGCGTTACGTCTTATGTCCGTATTTTGCGAGGATGTGCGGATGGTACTGACTTGGACGAAGGTAGACTGTTAATGGTGAGCTTGGTGGCGGCGCGGTGATGAGCTCTTGGTGATGTTCTGTGTGATGATGAGAGAGGGTGCCACAGCTTGCTAAGCACGTGAGTCTGGGGAACAACGCGTGATTGCCCGATGGGTGAGATTGAGGTCCCCTGGGACTGGACCCAACACGATCACTTTCCATCCAAGGCGATGCACAGGGACGCGCCATACATTAGCACGCAAATCCCCCATGCGCGTGTTTATTTACTAAATTGCATTTTCGGGCAGTCTGGTGACGCGAGCAGGGGAGGACCGCGTGGGTCTCGTACCTCTGCCCGATCCCGCTTCTTGCGCGTGAATAAACCTGGTAATCTTCAGAAGCTGCTTCTGATACGAACTCCCCACCGCCGTATCATCTCCCTCACCAACACGCCACGTATCACTCTACCATTAAGGACACTAGATCCGCCGACGGGATTCCCAAGTGTTCACCCAACAGCTATGAGCAACAACCACAAGTTGTTGGCATATACTCTGCGCAAGGCCCAGTGTGTCCCCTGTCTTCTCCCGAATAGTACGATCCTCCCTCGGACTTGCAAGTCTAATTAGAGACCGTGTGCATTCCCCCCTAAAGTTGCGCACACATGACATTACTCCCAAACTCCGTTACCGTCAAGCATAGAATTACGTCCACACTTCTCCCACTCACAATTCACATAATTCACATAATTCCAGCATCATGGTTTCATTCCCCTTATTGGGCTATTTCCTCCGGGTCGGGCACTGCGGGCTTGGGAGATGATAAATACGCACATGGGCAGCCGAATAACCCGTACGTGCCTGACAAAGTGTCCACTTCACTCCTCGGGGGCGGGTATATGGCGCAACCATCTAAAGTCCGGCTCTCACACACCGCCCCAATTCAGTTTGTTTGACTCCGCCCGCTGCCGGACTCACTCACAAGTCCCATGCGCGTGACACTGGTCCCGCCCTTTACTCGGAAGCGGAGATGATGAGACCTTTTTGCTGCTTCTCGTCACTCCTCTCTACCGCTTCTGCCGCTTCTGTCGCCAGGCGGTTTGTTAACACTATAACACTATATTACAATGAGCTATTTAATGGTCAAATTGCTGTGATTCCGAGTCCGGATCACGAAATCCATGAGATACTTATGTCCTTTAGCGATCCCTTTTCTATGATCGTCATTCACTTGATCGCCTTATGATACCCCGTCTTCAGGTAAGCTCAGTCAACCCAGCATGCCACATATAATACATCATGCTAATGCCTAAACCAGTCCATATTTCACTCGTCCGACTGCCAAGTCGTAAGACCTTGCGAGATTGATTGTCCCTGGCGGCGTGTCTGGACTTTTACTCCAATAGCAAGCCGAGACTCCGTCGCCACAACTCTTCAATGCCTGCGACACCTGTGTGGCATACTGACATACATGGCTGACTTGAGAGACACGATTTACTAACTCTGCCTATGGATGGGTCGGTCAGATCTCCCAGTTCTGGCCCCAGGACGCCTTGACTGGCCGCGTATGGTCGCCTACTTGTATCAATGTCCGCAGTCATCCATTCAACGTCGGACTTGATCAAGCAGCGAGGAGCCGCGCGTTTCTACCCCGAAGTAGAACAGTGCCTTCTGAAGCAAGCCTTCGCACACCATCTCACAGCTAACGCGGGACACGCGACTCTTTATCCGAATTCACACACCTGGTGGATCTTGCGGGGTGTTGAAAGATACGAACGTGTGGTAATCGGGCGGCAAGTAGCGTCCAATATTGGACTTATGAAGGGCGCAGGGACATGTATGCGGGTGGATTGTGAGGGACGGGACGAGTTGTTTGATGGCCTTTAGCAAAATAAAGCGCTGCTTGGGGGGCGAGATGTCCGAGCCACTAGCGTAGCCAGGAGATATGTCGTGTGCAAGATGTTTAACATTGACAACAGTTTCTACCATATACGGTTGACGGCTACGCGTATAAGACCGATTTGGTCAGTTTGAAATTGGGACATGGGAAGTGAAGCTTAGAGGAATGGAATGGAATTGGGATAACAGCACAGAGTGGTCGACTGACGATGCAAGTTTGCAAGGCCAGGCTCGAAGGGGAGGAAAAAATAGGAAAAGTGGTACTTTAGGCGCACCCTCGATGTCGTTGACACTAGGTCGCGGCACAGTGCGTTTGGAGAGATCGCAGGAAAGAAACCGACAAACGCGCTTCATCGCGTGATTGGAATGTGCATTCTCGAAACAAAGAAGCAATCGGCGCAAGATTGGAAGTAGAAACTATCAGAAGTTGATCGGTTGCGCTTCAGCCACTAGCGGTGAGGAAGCCGTCCATCTGGGCAATGCCGCGGAGATAATATGACATATCGCCGTTGGACATGACTGGCTCGTGGGCAGATGTGGAAGGCGAAGACAATGGAGAAGCCTCATGGTCCTCTGGGGCTTGCGGCTCGACCTTGAGAACCGTGATGGGCGCGCTCGGTGCAGCGCTCACAGTCTTGCCGTTCGCTTGTACGTTGTTGGCAGAAGGAGGGCGACTCTGTTCTGAGAGCAACTGGAAGGGCTCCAGACGTCCGTCTAAAGGCGTCGCAGGTGGTTCGTCGCGAGTGACGCTGAAAGCGGAGGGAGCGTCTCGTCCAGCGTAGAACGGCGGGGCTGGGGCTTTCCCGACCATCTGCGGATTCATGTAATGCGGGTTAGGGACCTGCATCGCGGTCAGCAACTGGGCTCGTGCTATATCGATGTACTCGCCTGAGCCTCCTGCCTATCGTTCTGATCAGCTTCACGTCTGCGGGACATAGCGGAGTTGCGGTACGCTGGCGCCACTTGAGGATGGCGCTCGTCGTCGTCGTCTGAGTCAGGCTCGCGATAGCGCATGCGCTTACGCTTCGGAGCAGAGGGGTCGGCAAAGTGGCCTTTTCCCTTCATGGCAGCCTCGAGAGCTTCGCCACTGACTCCCTTGTGTACCAATTCGGCCATCTCCGCGCACCGGCGTCTCTCTTGCTCGTCAGCCTCGGGCCGACGGTGCACCTTCCGCCTGTTACCATCGAGGACCGTGTGGTGGACGGTGCGCTGCGCAGGCGCGTAGCGGTAGTTAGGGTACTTCTTCTTGTGTTCGGCCTTCTCGTCGTCGGCCATTTTGTTGAAAGGTTCCCGTTCCTTGGCTGTTAGCTTTTTCCACATCTCGCCAGCAATTCGCGACAAGTTGCGGTGGTCCGGTTCGAGACTGTGAGGGATGGTACCAGAATTGATCAGGTGAGAGCGGAAGAAGATGAACGCGTTCCTGGGGCGAGGGACGTGTTCGCCATCCTTGGTGCGATTGATGGTTTCTCGACGAGGAGGTGGAGATTCGGAGAGTGGGGATGCGTAAGAGCCGTCAGAACGTCCACTGTGTGGGGGTGGATAGTAGTAGGGCATGCCGTAGCCCATCGAGGGGCCGTAGCGTTCATCGTAGTAAGGCGGGCCGCCTGGGTAGGGCATTGGGGGTGCTGGCGGGTACGGGTAGCCATAGCCGTACATTGGCGGGGGTGCAAGAGGGCGATTTGGACCTGTAGAAGGAGAACATGGTGAGTATATGCGCTGGGAGAGGATGTGGCCACAAAAGGGGGGGGGACTTACCGTACATGTGGTTTTGGTAGGCCATGTAGTATTGCTGTTTAGGATAAAGGGTAGATATAAGAACGGAAGTAAGCAACGGGGCCTTGCGGATGTAGAGGGGGAGAAGGAGGTAAAGAAACGGCAGAAGGGGGAGAATGGAAGCAGAAAGGCCAATAAGAATCCTTGCGAAGATCCCGGTAGACAACGGAATGTGATTGGGAGGTGACACGGCCAGGCGTGTGTGGCGGATGCATGGGTAAGGGTGTGACAGGTGTGGCAAAAGGACGCGTGGGGCACGGAGGCAGAGAGAAGACAGGGGGGTCAAACAATATTTAAAGTTCAGCCAACTCACCGCTTGCTGTTGATAGTACAACGCCCACGCCTCTGGCTCGCCTTTCGGACTGGTGGGTCGGCTAGGAACTTCGTCTGGAGGAACCGGAACAAGCTTATATCCGGGTCTCGCCAACTCCCCGGGAGATCGCTCGTCTTGGTCTGGGCGTCTGTAGAACGCGTACGGATGGACAACGCCCGGCGGTGCGGCTGGAGAAGACGCGGAAGGGGATCGGATGTCCCTGTTGCCGTGCGCGCCAAAGGGCCTGCCGACCACGTCCATGGCGCCGAGCTGCCTCATCTGGCCCCGCAATCTATGAATGGGATCAAAAATGAACACACAATCGTTCTTCCACCTATCACGGGAGGAACGGAAGAAATACACTTACTCAGGACTCGTCTTGTGCATTACCTGCGTCAGTCCGCCGTAAAAGGGTTGCTCCATCGACATGCTTCCGTACTCCGTTTGTTGACTCGCGTACGGGCCAACCATACCAGGACCAGGACGGGCCATGTTTGGGACCAGTCCACTACCCCGTCTAGCCTGCCCAGGTGCGTGCCCGAGAAATTCGATGTCGTTTCCTATGACGACTGGACCCTGCGGCGGTATCGGTGGTTTCGCGCTTCGACGCTTGCTGAGTGACACTGTTGGACGACTCATCTCAGGCAATATTCGAGACTCTATCCTTGCCTGTGCTACAGTACTCTGTTCCGAAGGGGTTTCGTCTAGTCAAGCACCGAAATCACCAACGCGATCGGGGAGATCCAGCAGATGTTGCCAGCTAGTCAGCCTTTGATCGTTCCGGGACAAAGAGCTCTGTACTGCCACCGATCTTGCTTGATCTGCCCTGGATGCACACTGTACTGGTGCTAGACGCCGTCGACTTGGTCAAGTCAATCCAGGCAAGAGATCTGCTCAGCGCTGATGAGCCTCCGAGTCGGTCGGTGGAGAGAAAGAAAGAGGAGAGAAGGGAGTTTGCACCCGGGCTGGATGAACATCGAAATTTGATTTCGTCTATTGCTCCGCGCGGAAAAGCGTGCCGAAACGCTGCCATGAATGCGTAGCCAATCGCCCCACGGATCAAAGCTTCTTTGCCCTGCTGGGTTTCAAAGCCGCTGCTCTCGGAGCCAGATGTGACAAGGACCCTTCAAAGATACCGCCTTCGTTCTGCTGATGAATGGGCTTGCCCTTGTGTTCTTCTGGAGGCAAATCCATGCCGACAGCCGGCATGTCCACAAACGGTACTCCATCAGAACAAGTCCGGCGAAGAAAGCGGTGCGGTATTGCAGCGACCGAGCTTATAACCTAGGCAATGTACCACTCGCAGCTCAGTTGGCAGAAATCAACCGTTTGCCCTCCTTCGTGGGTGCGCCAATCTGGCCCCGCTCTTCCCTCCCATGTGGAAGACATCCGTTCTATTCGTTCTGTGCACAGCCTGCTTGGGCAGCTGATCGCTGCTCACGTGAATGTGACAGTGCGGATATTTTGGCTCATCCTTACACGGAAACCTTAAAATTTTGAAGAAGACGACGACGGTGGGTACGATTTCCCCAGCCCGAATGCGTGAGCCATCAGGTGTTAGGCACGCACTCACGTACTCCTAATGGTCATCTCGAGACTGACTCGACCGTGCTATAGCTAGTCGATTCACCAAGTGGATTACCACCAACGATTTCGATGCCTCTTTTCGCTGACTTCCATGGGAGCCGGCACTCCCGATAGCATGAAACTCTCATGGCCTAAAACCCTCACCCTGGTTGGTATTCTGACCGATAGCAAGTCTGCAAAAGCTATGATTGGCTTTCCAACACCGTGACCCCGGCCCAGTCTGACGTCGACCAACTCGCCCGGATCAGATACGCTGTACATACAACCACTGGTTCTTGTCTCTGGTACGACGGAAGGATCCCGTTTCCGTTATGCGGTCAAGCACCCAGCTGCTCAAGCTTTCATGACTTGAGAACATTCACCAGCCCTCTTTTCCATCACTAAGGGAACGATCCAGAGACAAAGCAGCGCGTTCCAACAGCTAACCGGACGAGAACACCCCATAATCCCGTGATGAATAATTCTTATCATTTGTCTTCATCTACCAAAACTCGGTACATGAGAACCTTCGACTTATGCTCAGTTCTACACAAACTCGTAATACACCTTGACATCAGATGCATCTATTCAAACCCGCACTGTGCATCGCTCTACGTTCTAGATCAACCCGAGTCGCACTGCGAGACCAGTGTATGATACCGGATCGCCCACCGGCAGCCAATGGCTCTGCTAAGCGTTATTCATCGAATTAGCTATCTTCCCTCCCTGTACATCGTCAGCTCAAACGCCGCACACGCCAACAAAACCAAGTACGCACCCAAGCGTTCGCCCCCAAATTCCCGCAAAACCCTTTTCCCCCTCCGGCGACACACATCCCGCCCTGTAGCCCGGCTGCACATTTCCCGCCAGCGAGGGAGGTGCCGTCTATTATCCATCTACGACCGCATACTAGTCAGCACGCACGACGCACGCATGAGGCAGAGGCAAGAGGACTAACGGGAGATAAAATAGCGCGCTGTCGTTCTGCACCCCGGGCCCTGCAGGAGGGAGAGGGAGTAAGAACGCCGGCTCGTGCCCCAGAGAGCGGCGGGCGATCCCTTCCTCCCACTCGTCCCCCTTCCCTTTCGCCGCCGCACGGCGGAGCGCCTCCCCGCGCTTGGCGATGTCCATTTCCCTTTCCTGGCGTGCCTTGGCACACTGAGAATGCGAGATGACAAGAATGGAATTATGTTCGCTCGCATGGGAGAGCGGGGCGTCCTTCTCGTCCGGAGCCAGGTCTGCCCGTGTGGGGCGAGGTACCCCGCTCGCTGAGCCGGGCGCGTTCGCCCCTGGGAGGGAGGCGGTGCTCCGGGCGCTTGCTGCGCTGTCTGACCGCCCGCGGAGGGGGAGAAGAGTGGCCCGGATGTTGGAGAGAGAGGTCCGGTCGACGAGTTTTGATGCTGTGCTGGGAGGACAGCCGCAGTAGCTGTAGGGGACGCCGAACCTTGCCTGTGTACGTTAGCCACTCCCGCAGCGCGGGGGGAAGACGAACTATCTCAGCGAACCTTCCACAACCTGCCAGTAGCGTCAAACCCTTCCCCTAAAACCCCCTCCTCTACCTTATCCTCATGCTCTACCACCCTCCCCACGAGCCCAAACACGTCCCTCCTATACCTTCCCGGACTGAGCATAAGTGTATGCCAAGCCAGGTCGATATCCAGCGTCGGGACGAGGAACGCCGCCGGGTGGAGGGAGAGGAGGTCGAGCCAGGCGTGAAAGCGGGCTATAGCGCGCAGGAGGGGAGTGGGGTCGGCGGCAAAGCGCGCTGGGGTGAGCCAACCGAGAGAGTACAGTGCGCGGATGAACGTCCCCTGCCTGAGGGTCTGGTTTGGGTTAGCGCATCCCGAGCCTGGGGGTTACAGGACCGACGCACCGCCCCGACCAGATCTACAGACGCGACTCCAGGATGCCGGTACATGCTGAACACCCTGCGTACTCTGGGCGGGGTGGGCACTTGGCTGAGCATGCTCATCCCCGTCCGGCAGCAGAGCTCGACTTTGAGCATGTTCCAGCCTACTTGCTGGCCGATCCACGTTGCGGGCTTGGACTTGCACACGGCGGAGAACCACTGGCGCATAAGGAGTTAGCGATGTTCTTTGGAGGGGGGGGAGGACGCACGTTAAATAGCCGCTTATTGTACGCCAGGGACTTTTCGTAGTTTGGCATCCCCGTGACAGGGTCGAGCAGCGTCCCGGCCGAGAAGTTGTTCCCTGGCTCTTGGATCCATTTCTCTAGGTCGTTACACAACCTCCTTACTCCGAGGGACTCGCGGTTGAACTTGAGCGCACAGGATGGGCAAGTGGCAGTGAACGCTGGTTGTGCGTATCCTTCTTCTGAGGGAGCGAGCCATGGCACGTTTACGAGGGTAGCACACTGCGGGCAAGAGGTCTTTGCGCGTTCTGTCCCTGTGACGCTGAGGCCTGCGTCCCATGGTAGGTCTGTGAGATGTTCGAAGAGTGCTTGGGTCTCCGGGTGAGGGTCGAGAGGGAGGAGAGAGGAAGGATCGAGTGCTGCTGACAGGCGTGAAAGTGGGAATGGGCCTGCGTGTAAGAGTGGAGCGAGGCGTGAGAGCGTGTCTTCGAGGTATATTCGTGGGTTCTATTGAGTGTGAGTAGTGCACGTATTGAATACAGTAGAATGAGTGACGCACGAGACAGTATGAATGCCATATCATCCCCACGTCTAACGGTGGAATTTCCCTCTCTCCCAATAGTCCTTCTGGTCTTCCATCACGAGAAATCACACCTTCATACCACGCATCGAACCTGTACGCCGCTCTAGCAACATACGTCCCCCACTTGGCGTCATCTGACAGTCCCAGCCCATCCCATGCAGGGCAAGCGAGTACGTCGACTCTCCTCTTATGGAAGGCAGCGATGATGCGTATATGCGCTTCTACCTCACCCAGACTGACGAGGGGAGGCGTGTCACCATTCCCTACAGGGAACGTCGCTGGGAGCGCGGTAGGATACCCCGGGGGTGCGGAATGGTCCGAGGGTGGGACGGCGTACGACGCTGTGGTCGGAATGGATGACAGCGGAATTCCGATATTCGCATATGCCTCCGGGGTGGCATATGCCGGTGGTCCATCTGTCGCTGTCGATTTCTCCCCGTTCGAAGGAGTGGCCATCTTGACCAGAGACTGAGGTGCCCGATCGATCACCCGTCATCCCATCTCGTAATCCTGCACTGCCACCCACTCGGCACAAAGATATGGCAACAACTTGATCACTTCTTTGTCCCACCGTCATGCAGAACTCAATCTCGTCGTGAGTCATCCTTCTTCTCATAGTAATCACCGTACAAGAATAATACTAACCCATTTAATCGATTCTCACCCTTCGACAAGCTTCCCTCCGAGCTCATAATCTACATATTCTCGTTCGCTGTCCATGCCCCTCCTCATCACCGTGACCACTGGCAGCTGCAGACCGATCCGCCCGCATCCCCTCCCCCTAGATCGCCCACCCTCAGCACCCTCAGCGCCATCAACACCCGATTCCGCCAACTAACGCTCAACACCCCCTCTCTCTGGACACACATCACCCTCCCTCTCCCGCTCGACATCTTCAGCCTCTTCGTTGCCCGTGCCCAACCGCACAAACTAGATCTCACGATCCACCCCGGCGAGATCCCGCTCTCCGCCCTCCTCGCCCTCAGGCAACATCTCCAGTCACACTCTGTTCTCTCCCTCTGTCAAAGTCTTACAGTCACGAAATGCGCGCATTTCCTTCTTCCGGAAATTCTTGCCCTCCCTTGGCCCCTGCGTGCGCTGGATATCGAGCTCTGCGCATTTGATGATGATTACGACTGTCCTGCACCGCCGTACGACGACGAGTGGTGTGTTGACCTCCTCCGCGGGCGGGGAGAAGAACTGCACGATCTCAGGCTTTTGGACGTACCCTTCAACTGGACCCGGCTGGCCCTCCGAGACTTGCATATCCTCCACCTCACATTCCCGAGCGCGACATGGGCTGTCGTCTTACCCAGTATCCAGCAGTTCCTGGATACGCTCTCCTCCCTCCCCTTGCTCACCCAGTTAATGTTAGACAACCTCAAGTTCGAGGAGACAGTGAACGGGACGCATGTCCCTTTCCACACTAAACGCGCAATAGTGCACCTCCCTGCGCTAAGGAACGTCTCCCTCTGCGGACCGACACTACACCACCTCCGGCTCTTCCTTCCCTTCCTCCGCCCCTCCCCCAGCTGCGCGCTCCACCTCCTCACAGCGAGGACACACATCGCCTCAGACCTCTTTGTCCCCCTCGCCCCCACCTTCTTCGGCCGTATCACCCACCTCTCCCTGTGTGGAATAGGCGACCAGACACCGGCGAGCGCCGCCCAGGTCGTCTTCGCAGAACATGACTTCTTCGTCTTAGGAGAAGAGGTGATCCTCCGCTCAGTACGGCAGATGCCCCAGCTCAAGTGGCTCACAGTGGACCTGCTCAGGCTACCGGACTCGCTCTTCCGCCAGCTCTCTAGACCCGCGGGCACCGACCCCCCAGCACCGGGATTAGAGGGTATCCGGATCCTCCGCTCGCACGGGTTTGGCGCTGATCAGTTGGGAAGGATGATTTTGAGTCGGAGGGGGATGAGGTATGTGTCTGTGGAGATGTGCCCTGAGGTTGGGGAGATCCCGCTTTGGGAGGGGGTGAGTAGGGAGTGGCCCTTGGCGGAGGAGGAGGACGATTGGTAGCGGATGAGGATAAGCTGAGGGTGATCGGCAGACTCAGCACATACTTCGGTAGGAGGCAGGGAGTTTGACGTACATTCTGTATACTAAGACGGGGTGGGGTGAAATAACTGGAAATGGCATTACATTGCACATCTTTGTTGTTACAGGTGATATCACATCTGTCTATGGGGATTCAGGAACACGTGGGTACATGAGTGGGATCAGAGGATAATGATGTGATGAAATGGATGCGAGAGTAGCAGTAGGAGTGGCAGTACGGGAGTGAAGGGAACAACAGTCCAAGAAGACAAAAGACAAAAGCAACACTATGGCGTCTGCGCCTCCAGGTCCTTATGCGACTTCTTCGCTTCCTTCCTCGCCTTCCTCTCTTCCATAAACTTGTGCCCCGCAGCCTTCAGCGCAGCATCATCGTCCCTCCTGAGCGAATGATGCTGTATCATCGTAAACGAGACGATAGCCATGAGGCACGCGTTCCCCAGCAGCATCCAGAATACCGTCCGGAACCCGCCTTGGTAGGCGTCGATAATCCTCGTCCTGGTGACAGGGTCGATATCGGGCAGGGTATGGACGCTCGGGGGGTTGTTGAGGATCTGGGTGATGAGCCCTTGGCTCAGACCGATACCGTTCACGGATTGGTTGATTATGGCGGAGCCGATGGCGAGGAAGATCGTACCGGCGAGCAGACGGACAAAGTTGCGGAATCCGGTGGCTACGGATACTTCGTGGCGCGGGACGGCCTACGGTATGTCAGAGGAGATCGGAGTCTGTTGAGAAAGCACTTACGCCCTGAAGAGCGGAAAGAGTGGTTTGGAAGATGCAGCCGGCTGCAATACCAGAGAGTGCTCTAATTTGGAGATCAGCTTGAGGACGATTCGGAAAAACATGGAAACGTACTCGTAGCCGAGAACGGTAGAGATCGGCGTGCTCGTGCCGATTGTGGTAAACAGGCCCATAGCGACGCACATCATGCACACGCCTAGCCAGATCTGTGGGCGGTAGATGCCGTACATTGCGATGACTAGTCGGTGTCAGACGATTCAGCGGCCTTCAGGAAGTAGGAAGCTTACTTTGGGCACAGATTAGCACCGTAGGTGCGATAACACAGATATAAGGAAGCAGCATGAGACCGCTACGCAGAGAAGACAGTCCGTAGACCACTTGGTACCACTGAGGGATGTAGAAGAGTAGACAGTATTGCAGGCCTCCCCTGTGCGTACGTCAGATCAGGGAGCGGCGGATGAAAATGCAGAAACTTACATGCAAGTGGTCTGGATGATGACACCGACGACGGTGCGGTACTTGAAGATGGATACTAATATAGTGTTGAGCATCCTGTCGGGTTCGAGCATAGATGGCAACTTACTAGGTACGATGGGGATCCGTGGCACGTACGCCTCGAAAACCATGAATGCCGCCATGAGGAGCACGCCAACAACCATGGTCACGATGACTGGTGCGGACACCCAGGCATAGATGACACCACCCCAGTTCAAGCCGAGCTAAAATTAGGGTAAGAAGCGGATTGCCCTGTGGAAGAGTATCACATACCAGGAGCATGACACAGCCGGCGAGAATCAAGAGACAGCCGATCCCGTCAATTTGGAGGATCTTGTCTGTTGTACAACACAGGCATGGTCAATGACTCTGGGCCTGAGGGAGCAGGAAGTGCCTACTCTTGACATGTCCCGTGACGTGCTTCAGAGGAAGGATCTTCCATACAATGACAGTGGCAAGTGCAGACATGATGACGCAAAGCCAAAAGATCCATCTGAAAGGGTGTTCAACCAAATGATCTCTTGAATCAAAAGGACATGGAAACGCACCTCCAGTTGATCATCGCCAGCTCTCCGCCGAGCAGCGGGCCGACGCCTGAGCTGACGGCAGCGATGATCTCGAAGATACCTTGGTATTTGCCACGATCGCGGAGGGAAACCACGTCCGATATGATGATCAGGGCAAGATTCTGCGGAAGAAGTCAGGGACGCGTAAAAACTAAGCATGTCAATCCCGACTCACGATCAGGCAGCCACCACCGATGCCGGCCAACTACACGTAAATAGCAGAAAGAAACACAATCAGTCTCCTATTACGTATGCGCGTCCCGCAGGGCGTGTAAGACAAGCAAAGCGAGCGCACAGCACGGAAGACTATCATCTGCGTCGTCGTCTGGGCGACGGCACACGCAAGTGAGAAGAGCCAGAATTCGGCGAGACAAAAGAGGAGGACGACTTTGCGTCCAAAGATGTCCGAGAAGCGCGAAGAGAGTGGAGTCACGGCACACGAGACCAGCAAATAGGCGGTGATGATCCAGGCTTGGGCAGGTCCGCTATTCAGTGCGGCGGACACGATCGGGAGTGACGTAGCCATCATGGTCTGCGAGACGGGTAAGAGTCCGGAGAAAGCGGAGGGGATATATTTAGGCGCACCTGCTCGAGGAACGAGCATGTCAGGGCCACACCCAGTCCAAGGAAGACAATAACAACTTGCTTGGTCGGGAGGAAGTTCGACTGATCCTGTAGGAGGATGCCACCGTCCCTCTCCTTGCTTGGAGTAGGGTGTTCGCTGGGTGGGGTGCTGGGGCTGTCAAGAGTTGGCTTCGTAGACGCCTTCATGCTGAACCCTCGGGGGCGGAGGGACAGATAATCCAGCTCGCTGCCCTTCTCGATGTTGGTAAGCACAGAGAGCTTGTCACCAACGATGGCGGGCTTGGGGCGCACAACACCGGCGTCGTCGGTATCCGTGCCTACAGACGTGCCAGCTTCAATATTGAAGGCCTCAGGCCCATGGATATTTACGTCGTGCAAGGTGGGAGAGATTTGAGGGGAGAGAGGTGACGTGAGCTCAATCGACTCCGTCCCGGCGGAGCCGTTAGGCTCGGGGTTAATCGCTATATGCAAAGGCATTCTTGTTGCGATAAAGAGGGAATGAGAGAGACAAAAATGGAGAGAAGAGACGAAAGGTGAACACGCAGAGCCAGCAAATGATCGTGTTTCGCGGGCATGCGACAGCCAGAGGGGATGATAGGGAGGGAATGCAAGCAAGGCAGGAGTTTATAGCAGCGCAAAGCAGCTCAGAACTCTTCCGGCATCCTCACGGCTAGCAGGTGTAATAAAGAGCCGTGTGGTGTCGCAGTTCGGAGCTCGCAGCCATATCTGTCCAGTCCAGGCGCAGTGCACGGGGCCGCTCCCCGTGGAGAGAAGAGTGCGCAAGATCGGGCCGAGACCACAGCGTTCCAATGTTATTGTCCCCCAGAGAATTAATGCAGCAGCGGCGTGTTGTTGGTCCCCTCAGCCCATTCGCAGGTTGACCAACACCGTGTCATGTCATAGGCTGAATTCGCGAGTGGATTCTTCGGGTTCTCTCCCGCTTGGGTCTCTACGACCGGGGCCCATCAAACTTCTGACAGTCCAGCCCCCGGAATTCCCGTGCCAGACGGCCCAGGTTTCTATGCGCCAATCTACAGACTATGGGACAGAGCGAAGTGGAGGGTTACTCCGAGCGGTCAAGAGGCCAGGCGGAACACCAGGGGGTCAAAGACAGTCCGAAGCACCGAAAAATTATGATGGTGCGGGACGAGGGTCATGCCCGATGCCGGCCGGGCGGCAGAAGCCCTTATTGGGAGCATAGCCACCGTGATGATTACTTCATCACAAACGGTCGAAGACTTTCTCCAGTGTTCTGTAATAATGAATAGACCAGAGGGCGAGGCTCAGTACTATCACAGAATATTCATGACACCCCCCCCCCCCCCCCCC
>NW_024467217.1:671448-693428 GCF_000292625.1 Dacryopinax primogenitus | reverse complement strand
CCCCCCCCCCCCCCCCCCCGACAATGAAATGAATTTGTGACGGTGGCTCCGAAAATTTCAACTGTTTAGGAACGACCAAAGATGCTCATACCGTCACCCCACCTTACCAGCAATGCAGAACTATTCATCCAAATCGTGCAGATCGGTCTCACAAGGTAACCCCGGTGAGGGTTCGCCAACTTCACGCACCACCCCTTCTTATCCTAATCCATCGGCACTCATTCGGGAACGGAAGCACGAAGGCCGATTCCCAGCATCGAATATCCTTCTCGTTCCGTTGGGTCACCAGCATTACAATGGGACACAATGGGGCGTTAGTACACGACAAGGTGTAATCGGCCCTCGGAGCGAACATCAAATTCTTTGGTGTTATTGTATTTTCTTTGCTTCCTGGGAAACGGATTTGCCGTAAGAACCTCGCCAGTCACACGTCTTCTCACGACCACCGGACCTCGGCATCTTTCACCGTGCGGTCGGTAGAATCTAACCAGTACACGCTACTCTGCATCGTGCCCGGATCACCCTGCACCTTGCAATGCGCCAACCTCGCGCTCCCGATCTACGGTGAGCTACATATCACAACATCATCTGACCCTCTGTCCGGCGATAAGACTGGATGAAGAAACCAGATAGATGGTATATGAACACACCGGTCCCCCGAGTGGTCTAAATACGTTGTTATCCCTTGTTCTCGTGCATTTCCGTATCCCTCACATTGGCCCAGTCCGTGCACATCACGCCCGAGCCTGCAGGCATGATGTTCAGATGACCGTCGCAATGACGGCGGGCTGTCGACTTTTACGGCGTCGGCCGAACAAGTGCCGGGCGCTCGGCCCGAGTGTGGTTCTCATCGGCAGGGTCCGACGTGCCCGTTGCTTCTCGGACATATGCTTACGGAAAGCATTCACCTTGACTTCGCATCTTCCAGCCTTCTACTCATCGAGTCCTGTCACTAGAGCAGCCATGCTATTGGTATGACGCATTGAGGGGCGTGGGCGAAAATGGCGCATCAAGATCAACAGCTCCAGAATCGGAAAGGCAATCATCGGCGCCGAGGGGTTCCCGTTTAGACTTGCAGCAAGAGAAGCATAAAGCTTTATTGTATGGTGAGGGTTTGCCTGTATACAAGAATATCGTCGTGCCTTGGAGTGGGGCTGGCTGGGCGCACGTTCTTCGGGCGGATCATGTTTAGAGGCGCTATCGGTGTATTGTGCGTGTGTGTGTTTAGGGCGGGCGGGCGAGCAGGAAGGGGGGTCCCACCAGTCTATTGCAGTCGATATTGGTGCATTTGAGGCTCACAAGTGTAGGTTGTCTTTTCAACGATTCAACAATGAGGACTGACAATTGATCAATTCTGACTAACATAAATTACATGCACCCGCCCATTCGTTGCGCCCCGCGTGTCGATCACCCACACCAACCCGTATCAGCAGTTGTACGCCGCGGGCACATCACGAAACGGGCCAAACAAAGGGGCATGCGGGATATGTGTATATCTACTTATCTTCCTTCTTGTAATGTTCGTGGTGCTCTTGGTCTTCGGGTCGTATGTGCTCTGGGGAATAAGGTAAAGCATATAGAAAAATGGGCAGACTTGAATAGAACTGAGGCGCGAAAGCGGGCGGGGTTTAAAAGAAAGCAAATTGATCGGGACAGCATTGAAAGGATATCGAAGAATGACTGGGATTTCGGACAGGACGTGAGGTGTCATCATGTGCGGATGAAGAAAATCGGATATCTGCGTGCAGAAGCTGAATTGGCATCAGGGGAAACGTGTTGATAAAAAGTGAAGCATTGAACAATATGTTCAAATGACAGTGCCCATCGCGAGCATCCGTTCGAGACGAAGGAATTCGGGTACAATCGCCGCGTACCCCATGAACGCGTCGATGTCAGAATCCGCGAGCTTGCGTAGGCCAAGCAGGACATCAGCTTCATCGGTTTGAAGACCGACGACTTCTGGCATGGCGGCAGGGGATCCTGAGGCGGAGGGCGATTCGCCGAAAGGTGGCATAAGTCCTGGAGTAGTGAGGGAGGCCAAACTGGCAGGGCTGGAGGTGTGAGATATGGCGGAGGGTGTAGAAGCGAGCGAAGCATACGAGCCAATTGAGGTGTTTGAGCCACCGGTGAGAGTGCGTGTACGCGTGATGGGTTCTGCCAGCTCTGGCGAGGTTTTTGGTGTCATCAGCAATGATGAAGACCGGCCGAAAGCGGATGGTGGTTGCTGGTAGCTTGTCATGGGTGGGGAAGGCTCGGTACTCAAGTCATCCTCCTCGGTTTCATCGACCTCTTCAACGGTGTCGACAGTTGCAAGCATGGTAGTACTCAACCTGCTGCCGGGGTGGGAATAGAAACTACTTCCAGGCTTCTTAAGGACGCCCTTCGCAACAAGGCCTTCACGTTCTTTGTCCCGAGCACGCTCCCATTCTCTTTCACGTTCACGGAACAAGATACTCTCGGCTTTGCGCTTGAGCAACGCGCGGACTTCGTCCCCATATGTGGCATATCGAGCAGTTTCCTCTAGCCGCATCAACCTGCGCCAGGCGTAGCGAGCAAGATACGCAGATCCCAGGGCAGAACGGCTGAGCTCAGGCTTTGGCATGTCGTCGGGGAACGGGAATGCAGGTTGACCCGGAGCAGTGGTGGGGCTGGACACGAAGATTATGGAGTGGAATATGTCGCTGATGAGCTGGGCCATTGCGGGGTAATTCGCGGTTGTTCCGTTGATGATCATCCGCCTTGGCAGGGGGATCGGGTCGTACACGTCGAAAGGCACCGAGGACGGGAACAACGGCTTTGGCGATTGGGAAATCGGTGCGAGGAGACGTGACAGACGGACGCGAAGATGGAGCATCTGCGATTCCAGCAGACATCGGGGGATGACACGGGAGTCTTCAAACTCCGCCGTCTTGCCAAAACGAAATCGGAACTGGCCTTGAGGTCCCCAGAAGCAGAAGAGCTTGTTGTCCAACCTGCACATGTGTGAGATCATGCACATGGGCACGGCAAAACTACACACCCAATCGACCCTCCTGGAGGAACAACCGCAACAAGGCGATCGAAAGCAGTCCACGTCTTTGTGTACTTGCCCATGGCTTGTTGGCGCGCTTCCTCTCCATACGAGCTGACTACCACGCCGATATATCCCTCGCCTAAGCCTGCAGGATGCGGAACGACGCTGGCGTCTTCTCTCTCCCATACCCGGTTGATGGAGGAGGGCATGGCAGATCTTGCCACCGGCTGTGGAGGTGGAATCGACGTTAAGGGTACGAGAAGCACATCAGGCGTGCCCAGCGCCATAACCCCCGTAGTTGAAGACGGCGCCTGCGACAGATAGAAGGCTATATGCGGGGGTTGGAAAGCATGCACGGTGGTATCTATGGATCAATCGTCAGCCCTCTGAACCCTGAACCCTTTCGCCTGCATATGGGGAGCGTTCCCGTTGTAATGAGGAAAAGCATCGCCCGCACCACGAAAGCCGATAGAGCCGGCTTACCTGGCGAGAATCCATAGCGTGTCACAAAATATGGTGCAATCCGTCCGACCTCCTCCGCCTCTCGCAACCCAGGCAAGCTGCATCGCGGCATCATCTCCTTCACTCTTGCCGGAGCGTCGCCGAGGTCGTCGCTTCCACCCAAACCGAGCCGCAGCAGTTCGCGAAGACCTTGTTCGTCCCACTCGCATTTTTCCTTATCCCATAGTTTACCACCTGTTGCTGCCAGTTCAGAGGCGGATGGAAGAGTGTAGGAGCCGCAGAAAAGCGAGACGAGAAGGGATGGAAGAGTAGTGAGTGCGCTCGTCTGGGACGGCAGAGAGGGAAGCAGAGAAGCGAGAAGTGCAGGGATATGCGCAGGTGATGTAAGGGGATGCGGCAGAGGAGTGTGTGGGAATGAAAGAAGCGAGTTCAGCGCGTTATGCAGAGGCTGTGACGGGGCCGGGAGTGTCACAGAGGGTGGAAAGGAGGTGGTCGGGAGCAACAGCGAAGGCGCTGAACCAGATATTGAACGAATGCGTTGCGGTAGCGACAGCTGGGTGAGCTTCGTGAGAAGCAAGTCTGACGCGTCGTCAGCTGGCAACGAGGACAATTACGAATGGAATACGTACCAAGCGCTTTTATGTACATTTCCACGGGCACGTTAAGTGCGTACGTATTATGTGACACTAGTACTCCCCCTCGAGTCCTGCATATTCGGAGAGCGTTTCAGAGAAAAGCAGCGGAAGAAACGGACCACAGTCATGAGTAACAGTCACCTGTGGACCAAAAGCAAAAGGACGCACCCATACTCAGGCAGCTCGTTTTCAAAACGAACCTCCTCCGTGACGACGATGTCGAGGTGTTCGTCGACGACGACTGCTCTGACACCCTCGACGGCCCACTCAAGCCCCAGGAAGCAGTTCTGACCCCCGATCTTCTTTCCCACTGCGCTGCTCATGCTTGCCGAAGCCATAGACATCCTTGTTGCCATGCACTTGATCGTAACTCGTTAGGGGTAGTAATGCGATGGTAGGGTATAAGGAGTATGATGATGGGCGGGTGAGGGAGTCGCACGACGACGTGGAGGAAGGCGGGGTAAGAAGAGGAGGGGAGCGTCGACGTGTGCTGTCCAGGGTGGAAAAGTGAAGGCCGGACTTTTTAAACGGCGGAGCCGGTTGAATGATGTGAGGAGGGAAGAAGTGAGAAGGAGAGGAAAAGGAAGGAAGGAGTGATGTAGCAGTGCAGACAGGGAGCAAGGGAAGTGCGCGCTTGCTTCTTTTTGTCACGGTCGGCATGGGGCATATGCAGAAAGGGTTGTTCCTCTCTCCTCTTCACTTTTCATTCTTCTTTTACCTCATTCAGTAATATAACCTTTTCCTATTTGTCTTGTCCACGGATTGAAGGGCATCGCGGCTCCTGTAGCAGGGACTAGGCGGGCACGAGGCAAAAATCCGCTCACGCGAGGTCAGTCGACGTATTCAAACGCGCACCAAAAGAAGCAGGGACACCGGAGAGTCTCAACCGACGCCCTTGCTACCGCACAAAGCACAGCCCAAGTTTTTAGGTGGCAACACAGTGATGCGAGACTCGTTCGTTCGACCACGACGATCTTTAACACCAGCATTATCCATAATCAATCATTAACATTCCCTATGTGAGGCACGAAGTCACCAATGACGAAAGTCGGTAAAACCCCTGCTACCCTGGATCCCAAATCAAAGCCTATATCTAATTTCCCCATAGCAATGGCATGCAACGACTGAGTACCAAACGTAACTCAAATACAGCCGGCTTTCCTATTATAAGCCAATGGCGGGGTTGGATCTTGGGTTATTGGACCCATAGATACTGTATCGTCAACATTCAAGACTGGGCGACGGTGAGAACCTGCCTCCGTCGTCAGGAACAGTACATTCGGAGGCAGAGAAGCAGCCACGGAACGCCGCGGGCGACGTGGAAGAGTGAATCGCGTCGAGGTGCGTGACCTACGCGTCCCTTGTGCCTGCGCCCCTGCCCCTGCTACTAACGCGCTATGTCGCGTACCTTAACTCCAATGTTTGCAGCATATTTGATGTGCATGAATGGAAGAAAGGGTAATGCACATCTCGGTCTCCACTCCGGGACCGTAAACCTAGGCTTCGCTGCTTCTTGTTCAGTTCCCACCCCTGGAAATCGGGGTGCGGGGGGAGCAACCGATCTCCGCGATTTCCCGGTCCAACATCCCCTTTCGTAATGCTCTGGCATCCTGGTTGCGAAGGTGGAACATCAACAAGACGCCGACATCGACCATATATGTTGCGTTGTCTTCTCGGCCGCTAAAGAGGTATCTCAACGGACCCGTAACGGCATAAAAGGTCCGACATTGCTGGTCGATCATAGAGTTTGCTCGTGCACATGATCCCCGTGATTGTTAGATGCACGTCATGGTCTGCAATACTTCACAATAACTTCGCACCCTGTTATCTGCTTCCTGTTATGACGTTGACTTCTGTCGGCCATGGCTCTCGGCGTCTTGATTTCTCGGCCTATATCGTTCCTCGATCTGTACCTTATGCTTCCAGCCTGGACCTTGACGCCGATTCCCCTTCTGAACCTGGTTGGAGAGCTTGTGGTGCTTAGAATCTTCTTTATGGAACGAGGACTGGGTTACGTGTCAGTAGCTCTGCTCTGTGCTTAGTCACTCTACGCGATCCAACGGAGACCCCCTTCGCTCAGACGGAATTTTAAAATTCCCCCGCTTGACTCCTTATTCTGGATGTTACAAGATGCTGGATTGACCACAAGGCATTTGTGTGCCACTGACATATCATATGTTGGCAGCTTTTAAACGGGACACTGTACGCATCCTACGCAACCGATATCCCTCTGTGGTCTGGTGTCTACCGTGTTTTGTTGTAGTCTTCCGAGGCAATTCTGGGTACACTTTCCAACGAAAAAGGAGCAGCCATTTCTGTCGTGAGGACGTATCTGTCATCACACTGGTCACGAGTCAAGATGGCCACCTCCACCAGTCAACAATAGACTGTCAGCAGCAAAGCGAGATTCCTGCCCTTTGAGTCCAACGCACGAGGAGAACTTTGGTTCCTCTCCCAAGGCATGTATGTTTCGATCATCCGGGCCGAAATTGCTTAATCCTTTCTGAAGTACCGCGTTTGTCAACATACATCTCCGCCCGAGGTTTAAACTCCAATCTTTCATTCCACCTATGTATCAGTGTCCCTCCCTACGACAGTAGGCAGGGAAAGATCATCGAATCCACCACGCAACAGATGACTAGAGCGGAGTCGTTCGCGTTGCCTTTACCTCTTCTCCTCCGCCTTCTTGTTGTCATCTCGGCTGCGTCATCCCTCACCACTGGACAAGTCTGGAGCGAGTTTTCCGGAAGTTCCAGAGACAGGCAATGCACTTGACGCCCAACCGCCCTTGGCACCTTCCGTGTGGGAAAGATTCGCCTCTCGCCAACTGATATTCCACTTCCATAACTGTAGCTCGATAGTAGAGGCTCCGGTTGCCTTAAACAGGTGAAATTGTGATTCAGCAATGGTATGACTTGTATGGTGTAGAACTAATCAAAGTGTACTTGGAAACTGGTCATCATTCCTACAGTTCCATGCCCTTTCGGCCGATTACTCGTCGGAATCTCGCTCCTCACAACGCGACGGGACAGAGAAAGTACTATCCGAGTCATTTGTAGGGGAGTCCTCATCATCACTCTCTGTTGTGTCCGGGCTTGGGGAAAGTTCGCGGCGCCTTTTGCCTGGTGCCGGGATAAATTGGCGATGAAGTAGAACTTTAGTAATGCACCGGTCATCTCTCTTCGTCGCTGACATTTCGGCATCTTCAGTACTGGCCCCCGTCTGTTAGAGGGCAAAGTCAATGATCAATGCGAAAGCGGTGTGCATGGAAAAGTGATTCACTGGTAAGGATTTCTTTGGGCACCGACCCTGATCTGCCACCTGTGGATCATCATGGGGTCTCCACGCGACATGGTTGGGGCCATAGTCGGCTTCCTCATGTGCGAGAGCTACACCTCCGGCACGATATTGGACGGGAGTGTCATCACATGGCACTGGTAGATCAGTTCGACGACGTTTTGGAATTGTAGGACGTTGGATCTTGGTCGATGAGCTGACATCGGCAATATAGAACGAATCAGGAAGACGGCCATAGCGACCCTCAAGTATTGGTATGAGCTCCTTGTGATGTCTGCGATAGTACGTGGACCAGCCACTTAACGTATGCGTCCGCAGCTGGTGAGGGTACAGTGAGTCAGGGAATTAGACGTTGCGTGATCCTGGCTTACCCGGTTCGCAATTTCACTAAGCACCTGTAATCTTTGGACAGAAGGGCATTTGTGAGCCGAAAACCAATGTAGTCCAGGAGGTATTTCACTTCTTCTTCAGAGTACTTCGAACCGGAAACACCTCCGCCAAGAGCCATACGAGTTGGAAGTGGTGGTTCGTCCAAATCTAGAGGCGGCTGGAGCTGGAAGTGGACTTCCCCCTTGCTTAACCTGATCAACCTGCCGCTGCTGCTCCTTCTGCGGAGCAGAATGGGATTGAAACCAATTAACTTGCTCATGCGCCGTTCCAGGGGAAGATACCGCTGTGTCCGCTTCACGGGACAAGGTAGAAGATCTGTACAAGAGTTCGCCATGTTGATTATAACGCAAAGTCGGGTGGGACGAGATAACACGTACCGTCGTGTCCCATGGCTTTGATCTCTGGGTTCCAGTCGATACCCTGCCCAATTATCGTGTTCCCACAGTAAACGGTTCTGATCCCAACACTTTTTCACCCATCCAGCGTCCAAAACTACCCTCGTCTTGCCGTACTTCTCGGCATACTCGCGTGCAGCAGGCGTCTCCATATCAACAAGGATGATCTCGGCATCCGTGATCGCAGGTTCGCAGTCTCCACCGCCCTCCTTCCACGCCATAAATAGACATACAAGAAACGACAAAAAGATAGGACGTACTCTTACGCGCCTGCTGATAATTTTCCGGTAGTTTGGCGGCAGCTCAGGATCCCAGTAGACGCCCAGGGGTTTCGAGTCTCTAACAAAGATAGAACCGTCTCACATATGCATACTCGCAACCAGCATACGAGTCGTTTGTGTTGTTGAGCCAGTAGTCGAATGCGACGGGGGTGCCAGTGTTTATGCTCGGGGACAAAACCACGGAAAATTTTATGTAGTGATGAGCGGATATACGGAGCCATCACGTCGTCTCTTTGTTTCCACAGCATCCGTGTGCCTCACATAACGCCCAGAATCCTTTGTCTTCGGTGCTGAATTCCGGCTAGAAGTTGCAAGTGCTCAAGCACAGATAACAGGGTGAGGTCACCAGCAGGAGACTTTTTACGATAGACATTGATCCGATTGAAGTTCGACAAGGTCTTGCAAGCCCTCCATCTGTGGCACAACCAGTTTGATCACAACAATCGACAGCTGTGCCCCAGTTCCTGCATTATCTGAGAGCCGGTTGACGGTGCAGAACGAGCTAATGAATGTTCTCTTTCACGTCTTCTGTGCTGCACATTCGAATTTCGAGTTCGGATCTGACATTCGAACGACTCTTCGAACGACATGCCGAACTCGGCCGGAACGGACTATTGGAAGGAAGATTGGACCCTATACATAGCCTTAGGTAATATAGATTAGGAATAGATTAGGTAGTTAGTCCGAAAGTCCGAACCACTCCGAACATGTATAGGAGGATATTAATATTCAAGTACTTCAGATAGGGACGCTCTTTCAGCTCTCTTCCCATTACTTCCATTACACCTAATACTACTCCTCTACTATACAGTCAATCTTTACTTTATCCTCTGCTTCTCTCATTCCGATTATCAATTCGAATTCTCGAACTGTGAACAGCAACACTCGTTATTAGCCTTTCGAGTCCTCTCAGCCACTCCTCCTTTTCGGATTCCCGTCGGACTGCTTGCGCCTTAGACAGGCATTGGCTGCGCTCTTGCCTGGGGTTTAGGAAGGCACATCGAACCCTCGAAGCAACCTTCGGACCGCTCTCTCCTTTGAATCTATCTTCGATTCGGCCACTATTAGACGTCAGAACTACTACTAGCTAGGCTCGGGCCACTACAGTCAACTCCCCCTCCAGCGGACTTACTCCTGACGCCTCATTGGGAGGTGTAGAGTACACTTCGTTCCAAAAGATTCCTGGATTGCCTCCGGCTGAATGAAGACACACGGAGCGAATTGAAGGATCGGGATGCTCAGTCGTACAACTCGTACATGTACATCCTTTATTGCGAACTCGTACACCGTCGAACTACGAGATATGCCCCGATCTGAAAAGAAGGCGACGTAGAATTTCGCCATCTAGCATGCACGTAGAGCTACAAACATCATTATATGCATATGGGCCTGCTATCTTAAGCGTCCACTGTCGAATCGCAGCTCGCCAATGCTCAAGCTCTTACCCAATGACCACTCTGGAAAGAACGCTGCTAGCCCTCAACTGAGGATATCGTCTCAGCGAGAGTTCGGCATCTCGTAACCGGACTCGTTCGTAGGAGGATTTCGACGAAGCTGCTCTTGTATGCGGTCCGGCTCGTTCGACTTTACAATTTCGAGATGGCATTGAGCGACAGATGCAGAGCGGTCCGACGGTCCGATCTTCTGTATTAGAAAGGATGATGTCGAGGATGAGATGCCGAGTGTGCAGTCCTTCGCACCCAACTACACTGGCTCTACAACACAGCGCCAAGGATATCGTAGGTACCGATCTTCTTTGCCAAGTCCATGCTGACCACGCGTACTATAGGCATCCTGAAGCCTGACATCACCCAACGATCTGTATCTCACGTCAACAAATGGTCAACATCTCGTAACCGCGCTAGTTCACCGCCCACTGTCCGAGGAAATAGTCTGCAGCAGAACGACGACTTGCACATCTGGACCGCCAAGGCACGATACGTATTTTTCCGCGCGCGGTTCCAGAAAACGTCCAACTTCCGATCGAAGGGGCTTATCCTCCGCCTTGGATCTGAGGACTTGGCAACAATGGGAATGGAAATCAGCGTGCTATTATTGTCGCGCCAAGCACACGGTGGTTATGTGGGATGTTGGGATGGCTTGGCCAACAGGCCCAACAAGCGAGTTGAACGCCCAGAGGCAACGTTGCGTGTGCTGGTCGTGCGACCAAGACTTGCTATCAATTAGGCGACTGATGACCCGTTGGAGCCGATCTCTAATGTCAGCATCGAAAGTATATGCAGCATACGATGCAAGAATCAGTTCCTCTTGGCGACGTATGACGCGAAGCAGGCCTGGGGCTTCTGCGAGGCTTGGAGGCTTTGATCGGTTCCAGGAATAGATGTTTGCGGGAACCGCGTCCGTCGCTCTCTGCCTTGTACCATGCCGCAGAAATCGCCGACGCCCCCTGCAAAGCCCCCATCAACAACCAAGGATTAACAACGATCAACTCCACCATCTCGGCACCCTATCCCCAGCATCCAGAAGAAGACGGGCCACCACTCGGGAAGCAGGCCGAATCCCGATCCGCCTCGGTGGTCTTGGCCCCCTGCTGGACCCCGACCTGCCCGCGGGCTCAGGAGTCAGAAGACACTGGGTTTCCGAGGGGGGATCTTAAGGACGATTCGATTTCCTGTTCCCGATTGTTGGGAATGTGGCGGGACTGGCAGAAAACGCGGATTTCCTCGTCCTCCGAGGGCGCGCCCACTTTCTTTGGTAGAAGATGTTGCCAAGTACGGCAAGAGGAGATATGAAGCAATATTTTCACCAATGATTATCCTACGAGCATTCGAAGCTGCACACTTTCTGCGAAGAGAAGTCGCCACCAACTTGAAGGCACAAAAAAAGTTACCGGAGACACCGCCGGTTAGAGCACTGCCACTGCTTCTGATGAGCAGAAAATCACGCGCGTCCCTGAGCGGAGGGGAGCTAATCTCGATCGGGAGCAACGGGCGAGACTTCGGCACGTGCGTGACCAATCATCGTTCGAGGCGAGGGGAAGCGAGGAAGTTTTTGACCCGTACTGTCTTTTGTTGTGAAGGGGGCGGCGACTCGAGTCAGGCCGATTCATGCGTAAGGGATGGGCGGCTGGTGGGATGGAATAGGAGATAAGGATGACGATGGGAATGGGAAATAAAGTTTGAAAGGTTGGCTGTGCGCGTGGTTCATGGTGCGTATCGCTGCAACGAACGTGCGCGCGCGAACCATGATAATCGCGACGCGTCAGACGGGCGAACGGCGGTCAACGCACAGCGTGCAGTAGGATTACAGATATGCATGTCGACCAGTGTGGGGCAAGGCCAAGGGGTGAGAAGGAGAATGACGGGAAGTGTATATCCGTTCTCGTTCTCGGTGTCTCTGGTGCACCGAGGCGGGTATGAGTATTACCCATCCCATCCCCCAAATTACTCGATTAACCAACCAGTCCAGCAGCGGGGGTGACGCAAGACATCGCCCTCCTTAGGCACAGCGACTGCTCATCATATTACGATTCCCCGTTTCGACTGACTCGACGAGCTGGCACGTTCGGCGGCCTCGTCTCCCCTTCCCGCATAAGAGTATTTAAGCCCCCCCTTTCACACCGACCTCTCTCTCCCAAATCCCCACCTGCCTCCCTCTTATCCGATTACTAACCATCCCTGCTAAGCCAAGATACATAAGAAACCTTGTCGAACTGCTTTCTCCCGCGACTAGTACTCGACTAGACGTGACTCGCCTTCTTGCGTCTCTCCTCTCGCTTCCGCCGTACCCGCACCCGCGCCGCCGTCTTCTCCGCCCAAAAAGAAACTGAAAAAAAGTACTCAAGCTTTCAGCCTTCTTCCCCCAACGCTTCTTCCCCCATCCATCGTTCCATCGTTCATCCCATCCTTCCTACGCCCAGAACCTGCATAATATTCTCGGGCTTCTGTCGTCCGTAACCCACCAGAAGACGCTCCCAATAACAGCTTTGCGCCCGCAGCCCCAGCCAGTGCTTGTTCTTACTTCCAACATCTGCTGCCTTATTGGACAGACTTCTATCTCGCACAAAGAGGGATTTATAGCTCAAAAGTCGCATACACGCTCATCCCCAACCTCTCACCCCTCAACCCGCAACGCCCATCCCCCACCACACCCATCTTCAATCCACGATGATCTCCTCCCAGCAACAGCCTCTCCCCACTCCGCCAGACACGCCTCCCCAATTCCCCAGCACAGTCCTCGACTGTCCTGCACTCCCCTCCCCACCCTCCGAGCCCGTCCCAGTCCCCACAACCGCACCGACCAAACGCACGCCCTCATTCCACCTCATCCTCCCCCTCCCTCGGCCCGCTAGCATGCCCCTCCTCTCCCCCTCGCCAAGCGCCTCCCTGCTCGCCTCTTTCTACCCTCCCTCATCGGCAGAAGCACAGGCACACGACCATATCTACGAGCATATACTGCATGACCCGCTCATTGGCGCGACGGAGATGGGCCAGAGCGCGGCTTACGCGGCCGTGAGGAGGTATATCCTTGCTGAGGACTTGTTTATCTTCCCTACCGATGGGAGGCAGCTGAGTGATGTCCTGGGCCGGTTTGCAAGGGATGTCATACACAGTCTCATCAGTGCGTCTCTTTGGTTTCATTTATGCTAGTGCTGACCGTCCCCAGGCCAGGCAAAAACCCGCATAGAGGAAGGCGGCTACGCTCGTGCTCGCGCCATAGCCATGCATTCTCTCCACACGCAGGTCTTAACTCCAAGCGGGACGTCCACCCTCCTAGAGATACACAAGGAGCTCACCCCAGCGCTGTCGAGGAGCGAAGGGAGCGTCTCGGGGGACAGCGAGGGTGAGGAGGTGCGCACGCCTGGTTTGGCAAGCTCGATGGGAAGGAGAGCGAGGATGCGGATGACGATGACTCGCATGCAGGAGAAGGACGGTACCGCTCCTGGGAAGGCCGGAGGAGGGGAAGTGGTGATCGCTAGTGCTTGAGTTGCGGCGACCCTGCCCTCGCTCCCGTCGTTCGGGCCCGGTCAGTGCGGGCGCTTCCCGAGGCGGGACGAAACGCCGATACCCAAAGCGGGAAGGAAGCCAGAAGTCAGAAGCCTAGCAAGAGATTACCTCTCGAGCGCCCTACCCCTTCTACACCCTGCCCTGGCTTCGGTCCCGCTTACTGTCTATTTCCCTGGTTCTGCTGGTTCTAATCCTGGTTCTGCTCGTCGTCTGCTCAGTCCCCGCTTCGGTCTTCTCTCCCTGTTTCCCGGCTGTCCGACCCCTCCCCGCTCGCCTGATCCCCTCTCCGCCTGCCCGATCCCCGACCCTGATTATCCCATTGGGATTGGGGTTGGGGCTGTCATTATCGTTGTCGAACCTATTGTCACCCCTCCACCCGCAACCTCACTCCTGACTGTCACTCTCGCTCGCGTGACTCACTGTATTCAAGCTTTCATCACCCTCAAGTTCCCCCGTGGTCGTCACGCGTCATGTCAATATGATACTGCCTTGTGCCTGTCTGAGTGACAGGCGAGGACTATGCATACCTCTCACTGTATTGTACCCTAGCATCATGTCATGTCATCCACTGTTATCAGTTACCCGTTATCCATCGTCAATCGCCGTCGTCCGTTGTCTATTGTTATCCTGCACTGCGCAGTGATATCATAGCTTATGACACTGATGACCGCACAGGTCGGAGAGGACAACCCTCCCGGTGAAGAGCGCATCCGACCATCAGGTAGTGGCGGTGCGTCTTCCCGGCTTCCATTCGCGGCTTCCGACTTCTCCCAGCAGAGGCGCCCCTCTCTCGCGTTTAGGGGACCTTCATGAGTGAAAAAAGTGCACAGTATGGTCCTGTGTCGCACGTTCGAGGGATGAGCCACCTCACTGGAGGTTGAATGGCACTAAACTCACCCAGCCATGCGGAGAGGGTTATGCACCGTGCGTGCGTGCTGTGTTATTACACTTTCACTCCTCTCACTCACACTGCTCACTAGACACAGGAGGCGGCGTGCGTGCCCCTCCCCCTCTCCCTCTCATCTCCCCTCTCTTTGGTGGCATACATTACCCCCATCAACTAATATCACCCCACGCCGTCTCCTGTGTCTCCTTCCTGTGCATATATCACTCCTTCATCACACCATCAGCATATATACACCACACGACCATCCCCTCTCTCTTCGTGTCGCATGACCACTAGAACCCCAGCATGCCCCTCCTCCCACTGGCTTTGGTGTTACTCCCCCTCCTAGGGCGGGGAGACCAACACCCCTTCCTCCCCCCACCTACTGACCCCTCCCCCGCTCCAGCACCCAAACAGCCCCACGGCCGCTTTCTCCACCTCACAGACATCCACCCCGACACCCACTACACACCCTACACCCGCCCCTCGAGCGCCTGCCACAACACCCATTTCGGGAAGAAGTCGACGCGCGTCGCCGGTTTCTGGGGAACACCAGTAAGCGACTGTGATTCCCCCATAAGGCTCGTAGACCTCGCCCTGGACTTTGCGGAACAGTGGGCGGACGAGGTGGATTGGGTCGTTTGGACTGGGGATAGTGCGAGGCACGATAATGATCCTCAGCTGGCGAGGACGGAGGAGGAGATCGAGGGGAGTAACCAGTACCTTGCTACGAGGATGAAGGAGGTGTTTTGGGATAGGGGCGTGCCTGTTATCCCTAGTATTGGGAATAACGACGTTTGGCGTGAGTCACCTGTATGCGTGTATGCGTGAAGCTGACCGGAGAATGAATATATAGCGCACAACGTCATGTATCCCGGACCGTCCAGTACCACCCGGGCGTACGCGAAGATGTGGACGCCTATCCTCTCCCCTCTGACGAACCTCTCTACTCTCTCCCACGGGCTGTACTTCTCCACCCCCCTTCTGACGGAGCACAAGGTCGCGGCTGTGTCGCTCAACACGCTCTTCTTCTACGACTCGAACAAGGCTGTAGACGGGTGTGAGGACGATGACGACCCTGGCACAGAGCAGATGGTGTGGCTCGAAGCTGAGCTCGAGAGGTTCAGGAGGGACGGGTGGAGGGTGTACCTCACTGGTCACGTGCCCCCCAGCACGAGGAACTACTATGCCGGTTGTGTAAGTCCTTGCTTCATCCTTGTATGCGCGAAATTCACCCTGTGCAGTATAGGAGATACGGAGAGCTCGCACTCCGGTTCCAGGATATCATCCTGGGCCACTTTTACGGGCACATGAACATGGACCATTATTTCTGGATCTCGCTCGACGACGTCAAGTCCGCCTCTAGCAAGAAGTCCAAGTCCAAGCCTGGCGCGCGCCAGTCCGCAAAGTTCCCAATCACCATCCAAGGAGCGCACGACTACGACCACGAGGACCTCATGCGGGAGCTGAAAGCACTCCCGAGAGAGGAGAAAGTCGACTTTGCGGATTATGCGGTTGTGAACGTCCCTGCTAGTGTGGTGCCGACGTATTTCCCGGGAATGAGGGTGTATACGTATAACGTTAGTGGGATCTATCCCCCGCCGCCTATCGTCCCCGAGGAGAGCTTCGACGTCAACACCGAATTCGACGATGATACCGAGTCTGAGTCCCAAGGCAAGAAATCCAAAGAGCCCAACCCGTGCAAAGGGCAGAAGAAGAATTCCCCCACCTGTGTCGGGGGCAAACCGCGTCATTCCCACCCTCTTTCCGCCACTCGCGCCCCCGGTCCGTTCACACCCACGGGCTACGCACAGTATTTCCTTCCTGGGGTGGAGGAGGCTGGGGAATCCGAAGCCCCTGTGTGGGAGCTGGAGTATGCGACGTACGAGAGTGGGGGGAATGGGACTTGGGCTGAAAAGGGCTTGTTACCCATGCGTATGATCCCTAGGGAGCTTGGGGGGCATATGCGCTGCCCGTCCTTGGAAGCTCCTGAGTCCCTTGCCGACCCGGAACCGGATGCAGAAGACCCCTCTGAGCCCGAAGCGTCTAAGAAGAAGCACAAGAAGAAGAAAGCCGAAAGGAGAAAGGAGAAACAGAGAGAACGACTTCGGACCCGGCAGCTCTTGCCCTACCAGTTGAGGGACCTCACCATACCTTCCTACCTCGCACTGGGGCGGAGACTGGCACGGGAAGAAGGGGTCTGGGGCGAGTTTAAGAGGAATATGTATGTTGGTACTGGGGAGGAGGAATGAGCGTCTGCGCGTTGCGCGTAGGGCAGCTGCTCCCCTTGTTTGGTTGGAGGGTTGCTGGAGGGAGTGTCACTACTGGAGAGCACGGGACGGAAGAAAGTGTACAACTGGACGCGTGTAAAGTTGAATTCGAAGGGATACTGTAACGCAATCTGATACCCCAAACTAGCCGTATCTGTGCATCGGATCGTATCGTGGGGAACATGGATCGAGCATCGGTAGGAACATTGGATACCTTGCCACTTGCGCATTAGTGCTGTACCTGTTGGTGGAATGTCACGGTATTGGTGGTGTGCTTTGTTTGGAGGCTTTGTTCGGCTTTTGTTCGGCCGGAAGCAATACACATCCTCGTCGGCAAATTGACTCATCTCGCACCCCTCGCCCACATGTTCTGAACCGCTATTTATATCTGTCTCGGAAGTCGAAGGCACAGGATGGACTACACGAATGAGTTGCCTAGACTGTTTGGAGTGCCAGTATGTGTCGACTAGTAAGGGGATAGAAAAAACTGCCGGTGTCTCAACTGTCTTCAACTACGTCGACGGGTTACTGTTCCAAGCTGGGCGATGCATGCCCGGACCTCTCTTTGCCCTTCAGCCTGGGAGAGCTTGTTATAGTCTGCTTGACTTGAGTTGAGATAATGGGAGATGACCGGCGGCCTCCGAGTCTGGTTCAGGTTGAATATACACATTTCTCGTTGGACAAACTTGTTCAAGTGCCGGACGAGCTGGACTGTGCATGGTTCATTCTCATATACTCATATCGAGGAAGCAAACCCGCGCATGATCTGGAAACGCGGCCAATGGAATAACTCCGCACTTCCGACCATTGCTTTTGGATGGTTTCGTAGCCGAGTAGGCTTCTCACGAGACATGTCCAAACGTCACGCGTCTTTCTTCCTTTACGACCATGAGCTCACGCCGTGGTGCTATTTTTGTTCGGTGCTCAAAGCCGCTGGGCATATACTGGGACGTGGACGATGCGGACGTCCTGCCACATGAGTACTTGAGACTCATCAGCAGGCGCATAAGGGTATGTCCTCTCTCTTCATCGCTCTATATATGCGCATATATGATCCAATTCCAGGAAGGAGGCGGAGACTATGAACCATCTATCGACGCTGCCGATATCATACTTGTAGACCGACAAGCGATTGCTGCTCGCAGGTATATCCAGAAGTATGGAAGGACGAAGCTAGTCCTCGACGCTGTGTGGGTACTGGGATGTCGACGAGCGGCTGCAAACTTATCTGAGTACAGTTAGTATGCGCATCCGAGTATGTTCTTTTCTTTGCAGGTTTATGATCTTCTTATGTACATTCCATCAGGAGGGTGGTGGTGATTACGAGCCCTTCATTCATGATGCCGATATCATCCTTGTTGACAGGCATACACCTGCCGCCCGGGAGTATGTACAAATGTATTCAAGGAACAAAGTGGTTCTTGATGCCAGTTGGGTGAGAAAGTGTTGGGACCAGCGATGCTTACTATGGGAAGATACCAATTGGGCAGGTTGTCGACTGGAATGCAAGGATCAAGAGCCCGGGGCAATAAACCACCCCAAGTATGTACCTCTTGTTTTCTGATCATTCTTTCCTGACACAGTTGCGAACCTGGAAGCAGTACCTCTATCATCTCAAATGCACCTGCAAGCGCAGGGTTAACATCTATCAGTTCACCTCCTATCACCAACACTATTTTGCCAACCAGCAGTGGTTCATTCCCACAACAACAAAATACAGGCATGACTTCTCATGACTCTGAAGAAGAATTGAATCCCTTGCCACCAAGAGCACGTCCACGTCTCATATTCCAAAGTCCTTCCATGGGCCCGCTTGGTCTGTTTCTTGATCCGTGCTTGCCCGAACGAGCGAGTCTCGTGAATACTATTGAAGTAAGCATGCTGTACATCACCCATCGAAACAAGTTGAACTGGTTTAGGAAAACGGTGGACGCATTGCTTTGCTCGGTGACTGCGATAGTATCATCACGCTTCCTGACCGTCAGGAGATACTTCATCAAGCAACACAGCGCAACTTGATAGCTGTATCACCCAAATGGGTTCATGATTCAGTGAAAACGAACTGTCTGCTTCCGCTTGAGGAATACAGATTGATCGAGGCTGCAAGGCCAGATGACAGCGAGCTCCAACGATGTCTGGAGCCGGGTGAGCCACCCCTGCCAATTCCCGTCGGTCCTAATAAAAGAAGTTCTCGTCTCAAACCCTCCAAAGAAGAAGTGGACTACGCCGTGGAGTATGTGGTTTATCGCCTGGCAAAATCTCGTTCAGTGAAACGAAACGATGTGCTTATTGAAATTGCAGAGCGAGTGAGCATTCTTCTCTTAGTTTCTGGTTCGGTGTGTTAGACTTACCCTATTATTTCCCAGCTCAAGACATTACCAGTAGAGTCCTGGAGGGATTTCTATCTCAAGAATCACAGAAAGCTCATACGAAGACTCGAAATGCGCTGCAGTCGTCTTCCAGAGACATTTTACGTCAAAGTAAAGAAGAAAATCGTGCTTGCAAAACCACAACCTCGATCCTCAACTCCTCCGCCTACTCCACCGACCACCACTCTCCGCCGTCCTCGTGGCGTGGGTTTCCTCCTCACGCCAGAAGAATCCGAATACTGCTTAGCATATCGTAAATGGAGACTTCGAAAAGAGAATATCTTTCTGCCAAGGGCATTTGTGAAGAAATCACGAAAATTGTGAGCTGTTCACTTGCCAAGCAGTACTTCTGCATGATGCACTTGGCTCACCAGATGTCAGCTTCCACACCGGAGTGCAACAGCCTGGGCTCTAGTAATGGGACAGTTCAAGTGTGCTGATGACCCCAAGCCAGTGCAAAAGAGCTGAGCTGAAACAGCATCTTGAAGAAGGCATCTGACGACTTGTTTTGTCATTCCTGTCCGTTGCATGCACCAGTTCCACCCAATCCAATCCGATCGCACACGAAGGACTCCAGTCCATCCGATCCACATTAATCCACCACCCACCCATCCAAATGTTGCACGTCCTATCCCCTCCAACTCCCAACTCCCGATTCCTCATCCCCCTTCAGCCTGAGCTACCTAATCCCCTCAAGGACACCACCCCCCCGGGCCTCTCTGCCTATCCCTCCTGAGTCAGGTAGCCGGCATACCATCTTCCCTTGGCTTAGTGCCCTCCCATCTCCATTGGCATCTCCATCCCAGCTCCATCCCCACTCCAGCTCCGGCAGCCCGGGAAGAGTCCGAGGTCTGATTTCCTGTTATGCCCACGTACATGTAGTTATGTACAAGTATGATACATCCATATTCCATATTCCCTCCAGTCCAGTCTTCGACCAATAAGTTCCCACCATCCAATCCCCTACCTCCACCCTACCTCCCCCCCCCTCCCCCCAAAAGGCGCCTACCTAACTCCCCTAAGAACATCAAACACCTCCCCCTGCCTGTCCCTAAACGCGCCCAGCCCTACCCAAGTCAGCGCCAACACGTTTATCCGATTCGCAAGGGCGAGTACTGTCCCCCCCGGGCTTTGGGGTCTCCCCCCATCCCCATCCCCCTCCCCCTCCCCAGCTCCAGCTCCCTGTACAGCTACAGCCGCCCTACTCCCCTGGAGTAACTGCGTACGCAGTCTTTCCAGCCTCGGGATCGGGATCTCCCGATCTTGCGCAGCGTACCTGATCGCTCTGGCATCGTCTTCCTCTCCCAAAATCTGAGCGCGCAGTGCGATCCTCACCAGCTGGGCCATGAACGGCCTATACTCTCTCGAGACATCTTCTTCCCTTATCGGGCGATCGAGCACTCCGAGCACTTCGCCGTCGTGGGTTATGCGCGTGAGGCAGACTTGGAGGATGGAGAGTGAGACGCTGGAGAAGTATGCTTGGGCAGGGTCGGAGGTGAGCAGCTGGTGCAGCTGGGGGATGTGGGAGAACTGGTCCGCTAGGGCGGCGTAGAGCGTTTCACGGATGAGGGCGAGGATGGGGGAGGGGGTCGTTGGGGATGAGAGGGGGGATGCGGGCCGGGTGGGGGTGTGTGGTGAGGGGGGAACTTGGAGCTTTGTGCTTGGGATAGGGTCGGGCGAAGGGAGAGGGCCTGGTTTCCCGCTGCGAGAGGGCGTGCGGCGCCTGGGAGAAGGAGGAGGATTAAGTTTCGCCCCTGGCCCCGCGCCAGGGGACGCTGGCCTCCCTGGCGAAAGCGGTACTTGGAGCTTCTCCCCCAGTTCTACCCCCACGGGCGGGGGAGGGGGAGGCAACGGTTTCTCCTCCAGGGCAGGCACATACCCCGGCGGTGCTTCCCAGCTCGTCCTCCCCCCTCCAGCTCTATCCAGCACAGCCTGCAAATCCCCCCTATACCGTTCCTGAAATGTCCTCCTCTGACTTATCTCGATCGCAACTGCTCTCAATTCTGCTGCTAACCGGGAGAGTGATTCCCGGACGGGGGAAGTGAGGGGTTCTAAGTCGCAGATGAGGCGGGCGAGATCATGTTGATACCCGGGGGGGAGGGCGCGTATGTGGGGAACTGTGGATGACCAGAGCTGGAAGAGGGGGAGGAAGTGGGGAGGGCAGGTTGTGAGTGTGAGTTGGAGTGGGGGGGAAGGGGGAGAAGAGGGAAGTGTGACTGATGGTGGGGAAGTAGAGGAACGGAGTGCGGCGAAGAATAGGCATAGGGCGGGTCCTGCGTGGGGTGAGGTGGGGAGTGGGTGCAAGGAGAGTACGCTACCTTGTACCATCAAATCTGCTTCTGCGCTTTGTAACATGTCATCTGATAACAACCTTTCTGCGTGTGCTTGTGATAGCGCTCCTTTCAGAAATGAATGAAATGATGCGATTAGTTGAGATTCACTGAGAGGAGAAGGGGAAGACATCGTAGACATAGAGGGTATCACTTCAACAATCAGCAAAATAATAAGTGCGAATGACGTCTATCTGACTCCACCGGACATTCATTACCCGTCATTCAGTGGCTGTGACATTACATAACATCGGATTATCTTCTCTCCGTAAACAGGGTCTCACATCGAGCCCTTTGTGCACTGATCACTTGTGACATCCTCACATTGGTGGTACACAACTCGCTCACAACAGTGCTCGTTCACAGAAACACAAAGGAACAGAGAAGAGAGAAGCGCCTCCCTCTCCGGCCCCGACCTTCCCACCCCTCAACCCAAGCTCACCCAGTCCATCATCCCCAATCCCATCCCATCCCATCCCATCCCCCCAACCCTCAACCCTCAACTCCCCAACCCCAGTCTAGCCCATGTCAGACAGCGCCAGCGCCTCCGGATCCTCAACAGCAGGAGAAGAAGATTCAGAACTATATGACGCTCTCCAAGCTCGACTTCTCCGGTCAGGGGAATGGACCCGGTGCGTCCTCCTCCATCCCTCCCCTGTGAACGTAACTAACGCTTCCTTCCCCC
>NW_024467217.1:553689-671066 GCF_000292625.1 Dacryopinax primogenitus | reverse complement strand
CCCTTCCCCCCTCCCCCCCCCCCCCGGTACGACTCCAATCCACCCTCCGTTCCAAACTTCTCGAATCTGGAATGCTAGACGACCTCCAGGATCACGCACGCGAACACTTACGCCTCGCACCAGAGACGTCTTTTGACAGTTTGCTGAGGGAGCTGGTGCGTTATGGACAGGGGAAGGTGCCACAGGGGGTGAAGGGGGAGGTGTTGGCGCTGTTGGGGGTATTTTTGGAGGGGAATTTGAGGGGCGGTTAGCTGCGGTTTCGGGGAGGATTGGGAGGGTTGGAGGGGCTCTTGCATTGATTAGCATTGTATACCACATGCACTGAACACATTCATCTATCATCTATCATTCGTTCCCTACCATAGTACATCTAGATCACAGCTACAGCAACTCTGTCCTCCATTGTACCCCATCCACCTTCGGCCGCTCAGGCACCTTCCTATTCCCATGCCCCACCTCATCCCCCTTGCCCTCCCGTCCCTCCTCCAACACCCCCCAAACCCTCTGTACCACCCCCTTTACCTCTCTCTCAAACCCCTCCAACGCCCTCCCCAGCTCCCTGGCCCTCCCCTCCTCCCACAAAATCAAAAACCGCACTAACCCGCCCACCTCCCGCTGCACCCCCTCCAGCCTCGTACACAGCTTCAGCACCGAGCTGACCAAATACTCTTCTTCGTCCACGCTCCCTTTCTTCCCGCTCAGCCGCTTGCGCTCTGTCTTCCGCCGCCCTTTGGCGCTCTTTGTCGTCCCCGTCCCGCTCGTCAAGATCGTAGGAGCAAGCGTGAACCTCGTAAACCTCGTTCCCGCCGTAGTAGCAGACATGACGTCCACATCATGTACCCCCAACCCCTCTCCCTCCTCCTCCTCTCCCTGATGGTAAAACTCCCCCGGGTAAGCCCGTTTCTTCTCCTGCAGCTCTTCCCACCTCGTCACCTGCTTTCGGAGCTGCTCACCCATCTCCTCCAGATCTTCTAGCACGTTCTCAGCAGAGTTGAGCACACTCGGCCTAACGCGGTCTTCTACCAGCTCCGGGCACTGGTGCAGGTAAGCAACCCGTACCGCTTCGTTATACCCGCTCCCAAGGAGGAGGGTATTCACAGCTTCGTCCACATCGTGCACATAATCGAGCAGCACCTGGGCCGACTCCGCGTACCGCCGTTTACTACAGAGCTTGTCTGCGACCCGCCTGCCGATCGCCGAGAGTCGGTCTGGAGACGCCCCGGCCTGCGTGGCGAGGGCGAACAGGTCTCGCCAGGCGAGCGCTGCCTCTTGCGCTTGGAGGGCTTTTTCGGTTTTCTGTGAGAGGAGGAAGGCGAGTGCCGCGCTGGAGTAGTCTTTCTTTTCCATCAGGTAGTCGCCGTACATCTCCTGCAGTTCCTGTAGGGAGTCAGCCGCGGTCGAGCATGAGCGGAGAACGGAAGGGGGAACATACAGCCTCCTTCTCTTTATCCTCCTTCCACAGCCGGAGCGCGTGAGGCCACAGATGCGCGTGCACGTCAACGTACTTCTTCGCCCTGTCCCACTGGGTGTCCCCTGCCAGCCGGAGATGTTCCAGCGCCGTCGAGTGTCGCCCGAGATGGTCGTCGATCCGAAATCGCTGGTAGTTTTCTTCCAGCTCGGCGAGCTCCCGTAGGAAGGGCAGGTATTCGCGCGGGTCCTGTGTATATATAAGAAAGGGCTATGAGTAAGGTGATCAGAGCGGAAGGTTACCTTCTGCGAATGCTGGGCGATCATCAGAACGAGCGAAAAGTCGTACATCCCTAGGGCGATGTTGAATAGCCGATCGACGTCGACCAGGAAGATGATGTACTTGATCGCCTCCTCTACGATCTCCGGGTTCTCGTCCCGCAGTCTCAGGAGCAGCTTTAACCCACTTTCGACATCAGAGGGCGACTTGACGACGTGCGCGGTAAGGATCGAGCTCACGTAGCGTTTCAGGTCTCGCTGTTCTAGCTGAGTACGGATGGCGTCGCATATCTCGTTTTTCCTTTCGATCGATTGGGATGACTGACCGATCCCGGTGAGGAAAAGGTTAATATGGTCCACATCGTCCACCTGCTCGACGAATAGAGGAATGTCCCGCATGAACATCGCCGGATCGTGCTCCGCTAGCTCGTTGAGATCGATCCTGTGCTTGCGGCAGGCGAGGAATGCCGAACGATAGTCCGAACCATCGAGGTCTCGTCGCATGGTTTGTAATACCAAGGGCCTGGGATTCACAGTCTCGAGATTTCCTCTCTGCATTTGGAGAACAAGTGCCATATTACTTGGCACGACGGTGACGATCCTCGATCCACGCTCGACTTTTCGTTTCTCGAACTCGGGGAGTGTCGTATCGGGCTCCATCAGGAGTGATGTGAGGTCGTCGGCGATTGGTACAAAATGAGCTTGATGCGCCGATGTTGTGTATATGAGGAAGTCGGTGGAGAGCATGAAGGAAGTGCAGTTGGTGGTCAAGGTGAGCGTCGTCGTCTCAGACACGGCGTAGAGAGTTCCCTTGCTGGACATGCCGATAACTGCGGGAGTAGGCGACGGAATGAATGCGGTCTGAAAGCAGAAGACCGGAAGGCGTAGCTGTACGGCGTTGTCCGCAATAGATACGACCTCGCCACTCGTCCCTTGGAAAAGGAGAGGGTGACCGTCGGTCGCAGAGACTAGCCGCCCAGACCCAGTCGATGCCATCACAGTTTTGTCCCATGCGGAGCCATCCTCGGACTGTAGCTGCAAGACGACATCCCGTTCCTCTTCCCAATCGTAGCCGAGCACGGTGACATGGTTTCCGGATAGCTCAACCTGGCGAGTATCGATAGCCTGCTCCAAAGTCGAGTCACACACTTTAACAGGATCGGCGACCTTGCCGTTCCCGACCACGATATTTAGCTCCCAAACTTCAACAGAGTTCTGCCTTAACACTGCCAATCGATCCTTGTCAGTATCGAACGCCAGATCGATCGGCGGTTCGCCATTTCCACCGAGGGGGAGTCGATATCCGCACATAGGCGGTGGAACGTTCATGCGTCGGAAGGGGGTCATGAGTAGTGTGGAACCGTCGATGATTGCTACTGTGCCTGTATCTCTTGGGACAGATTCGGTGGAACGGGCTGTAATCCATGCAAAGGAACGGTCGAGTATGTGAGTTAACGTGGTGACGATGAGACGTAGTGATAATTCTGGATGCCACTGGACGGTGGTAAAGTGTTCCCCGGGCACAGGTGGATGCACTGCGTGTTTAAGATACCTAGCACATTGTCAGGGTCGGAATCGGAGGACAGCACGACTAGAACGCACCAATGATAGTTGTTTATGGTCCACAGCTGTACCACATCTCCTTCTTCCCGCTCAATCCACACGGTCAACACCTCGCTTCCCGCGCTCCAGTCCAACTCTTTGATTCTATATCTTCCCTCCTCTCTCAGCGTGAATTCCCCGTGTCGCAAGCCATTCCGCTCCAAGAACACGACATCATGTCTCCCTTCTTTTCCCGCTCCAAGCCCTGGAGCTGAAGACCCGAATCTCTGAGTACTCGCGATGAGCGCGCCAGAGGGCTTCCATGCGAGCGTGTGCTCGAGTCCAGGAACGGGCTCAGAGGTATTCTGCAGCATTCCAGCGCGGGAGTACACACGTATAACCCGCCTGCCTTCGTCAACAGCCGAGACGGAGAAGAACTGCGCATCCCCACGCCAACTGATTTTCGGAAGGGCGTCATCATCAGGGCTGAGGCCGACGACCTCAGGCGGTGCAGCTTGTGCAGCCTGCTTTCCCGCCGAACCGTGGAACTGCGTCGATTTGCTTCCCCATCCGACATTCACTTGCTGTTCTTCTCCGTAGCTTGTTGTGTTTAATGACGCTTCAGACAGAACGTCGAATGTTGGTGTCATTTGGAGCAGCTCGGAAGCGCCTGTGAGGAGGACCAGAACGTCTTCCTCTGGAGACCAGGCAGCGGACAGAATGCCAGACTCGACCTCCCCAACGACTTCGAATTGTACACCGAGAGTAGCAAAGTCTGCTTCTAATGGTGCAGTAGCAATCGTTCCTCCACGTAGGACCATACATAATATCTGTTGCTCGGCAAGCACGTTCAGAGCGATGACTTGTGTTGCGGCATTCGAAGCAGCTGGCGCCATGAGAATAGCGCAGGGTACATCATCCTAATGCTGGATAAGAACATCTCTGGCAGTCAATCTAACTAGACATACAACTTGTCCTTTTCCTCCCACTTTCCACACTTCCACCTGTACCTCTTCCCCCCCAAGCACATTCTCGACGGCAATGAATCGGTCCCCGGATGCCAGGTCATGCGCCAAACGGCTTATCCTTCCTTTTGAGCTGCACGGTATCTGCACCGATGCTGTGGATTCAAGTGCGAGATTGCGCATAATGTGTACAAGAAGAGAGATTCGAGAGGGACGAATTTGGTTGGAGTGACTCGATAGATGGCGGTCGGTGACCAGGAAATTCGTGTGAAAAGAAGCACGTGGTTTTCATTAACACTGCCACTAACAAAGGGTTATGATGACTACCACGATATCAATGTTGGGTATCTCTTCAGCTTCATGGAACAAAGAGACGGTAATTTCATTCTAGTAGAACATTAATTCAGTTGAACTTTCACTTCCCACCATACCCTCCCCTTTTCCTCCTTCATATTTGCGCCCCTGACAGCTCTGTCATCTCCCCTCGGTAACGTCACCCATACACTTCCCCCCCAGGCCACCTCCCACCCACCGCCCCTGCGCGCAACCACGACGATTTCTTCTCCCTCAACCCAGTACTCCACTTTGACTCTCGTCGGCTGTGGCACTAAGGACTCTCCATCATCCTCCGTCCACTCCCATCCCCACTTCCTGACTTTCTTCACAGGCTCTGCATCCTTCGGCGAAGGGTAAAGTTCCACTCCCCTCCAATCATCCACGCCTACCACACCAGGAAGCCCATCCGGTCCAAGTTCGTCATCTAGCACCGCCTTCGTCCCGCTTCTCCCTACACGGTCTAGTCCTTCACGCGACGTGACAGTAACCTTGTCCTTTCCGATGGGTATCACGCTCCCCACCCAGGCGAAAACAGCAATATGCTCCAGCGGGGTGGGAACCGTCACCCACCCAGGGGTATGGAAACTGTAAGGCGGGGTGAGAAGATAGTATCCTCTCGTCGGCTCTTCTGCAGTGTGGGGAAGGTACACCTTCCGGTCGATGTCGTTCTCATAACCAACACTAGCCACCAGCAGCCTGCCCGTCCCAAGCCAGAAATCGTATCCTTCAAAAACCTTGACGCTGTATACCTCCGGGTCGGCCTCGAATTCTCCCCATCCGAGCCAAGTGTTTAGAGGCTCGGCCTTCTCGTGACTCTCCCAGTGCAGCGCATATAGGTACGGCAGCAGCTCGTAGCGCCGCTTGATGCTAGCACGGATGAGGTGGGTGACGGAGGGATGCATCCAGGGCTCGTTGATCGTCGACGTTCCGGCTTTGTTGGTGACGGTTGGCTTGAAGGAATGGATGCAGAACCGAGGGTTGTACACGCAGGACTGGACCCAGCGCGTGAAGAGCTCTATCGTAGGCAACGGCCCACCAAACCCGCCGACATCGTGTCCATAGCTCTGCATATCCTCCTCAGCACATATCTCTGGGTTGGAATTAGCTGGCTCACATGCATCAACGACATTCCCGCATTCAAACACATCGCCACATTCCCCCTCAAAGTCTCCCAGGACGTCCAGTTATCCCCGCTCCACGTACTCGCGCACCACTTCAACGTCCCTACGTTCGCACTCCTGGTGAGGATGAACGGCCGTCTGCGGCTGTCGGCATCCCGCAGGGCCTCGTATGACGCCTGCCCCAGGAGCTCGGTGTGCACCATGCGTCCTACCAGTCCAACTTCTTTCGTCCCCTTACCGGCGTCGGGCAGGGAAGGCAGCGTCCAAGCACACTGGTACGAATCGTCATGCAATGAGAACTCGTCGTTGTCGCTTTTAACAGATCAGCGGATACCAGCACGCAAGAAGAACCCGCTCACTTCCACATCGCGTCCGCCCCTGCGTCCACCAATCCCTTCACGCCAGCATACCACCAACGCCGGCCCTCCTCGCTCGTCATATCAAGCCACGCTCCACTAGCGTTCTCCCCTGGCAGCGCGCTCCAGATCCTCGTTTCCGCCAGTTCGCCCTGCGCGTCTTTGAAGACCGCGCCTTTGGCCAAGAGGGCGGGGAAGGCAGGGTGCGTGCGGAGGACGAAGGGCTTGATATTGGGGGCGATGCGCATGCCTTGCGCGTGATAGTTTGCGAAAAGAGAAGGGAAAGAGGGGTAGCGATGTGTGTTCAGAGTGAACACTTGCCGGTGTTTGGGCGTGGTCATGGCCACGCTATTCCCCGCAGCTCATCAGCGCGTCTTCCCCTATCAACGAAGGAATACGCACGTGTACCCAGAACTGAGATGCATAGCACTGCAGGGAATATCTTCCTCCCTGCATTTCCTGGGAAAGTCCTCCAGCAGCTGCTGGGCGGGCGGGTCGTCAGACTCGGCGTAGCCCATGCTGCTCGCCAAGTAACCGAGCCAGTGACGCGGGGGGAGGAGAGGAAAACCGACCAAGCGAGCCCAGTCTCTGAGCTACATACAGACAAAGTTGTTAGCATGCGACCAGCTGCTGTGAAAGGGGAGACGAAACGTACAACATCCCTCGTCGTGCGCCCAAAGATAAGATACTCCTCGATCCCCCCCACGTCCTGCGCATAGAACTTGTACCTCCCCCAGGGGTCGTCGACCTCACAACCGACGTTCCACACCCCATCCGAGTTGGAAGCGTTATACAACCCGACCGCGTATCCGCCGCCTTTCTCTATACACGAGTCAGCCTGCTTCACCCTTAGGAGGGGGGGACTCACTCAGAGTGATCAACCACGGTGTATGCTTGTACAGCGGATCCGTCCTCCAGGCATCATAGTTCGCCGCATCCTTTCCCGTCACTTCAAACCTCCGATTCGTCAAACCCAGTGGAGCGGCTTTCTCCCCCAGGCCGAGGTGCAGCGCCTCCAGAGCCCCAGGCAGACCAGGGATGACAGAATAGTGCGTCAGCCCGTGGGGCGTGCATGCAAAAGTACGGTTCGGGAGGTCGGAATGCAGGACCACCAATGAGGGCGGGGCACTGGAGCCAGGGAGAGGCCAGAGAGCAGAGGCGCGCAGCGTTAGGTGCGGAAGAGCGAGCTCCAGTTGTACACCTCCCTCCTTAGGCGCCCCCATGCTCAACCTCACTTTGCCATCTTCCGCATAGTCTACAGCATGGAATCCTTCAGCCGGTGTGTCCCAGACGATATTGGAGTGCACTGGCGCCGGGTGATCGGGCGAAGTGAGCGTGAGCTTGAGGATGGAAGGAGAGAGGCAGGTGAGGATGTACTCGAATCCTTCGGGATTAGTGCACCTGACCGACTGGGCGCTGGGCGCTTTCTGGTCGAGGACGAAGTTGGTCAGAATACGATCACGCATCGTTTGCTATATCGTCAGGAGGAACAGCAAGAGGTCAGAGGAAAGGACGCCGACGTCGTCGTTACTTGATGGACAACGGGCGCTTCGGCTCAGTGTTCCTCCGATTCTTCGGCGTATTTATTCCTCTATTTATACGACCTTAGTACGTCCGCCAATTTGGTACATGATGTATGTATTTGCGCATTATTAGCTCAGTAATTAACCTCAAATTACGGCACTGGCGCACCACTAGCGCTCTTGTCCTCTGTCTTGCTGCTCACTGGGCTGTCCTCCACCTGAGGCCCATCCCCAGCAGGGAGCTTAACAACCTTTTCGACCTCCCAATCCTCCCCTTTCTCCTCTTCCCACTTATCGATCCTGATACTCTCCGAGCCATCATCTATGCTCCCCCAGTTCCCGATCTGGCTCACCAACACATCCTCGTCCTTGATCGCTTCGAGCCTTTTCACTTCTCGCCTGACGAATGCCGTCCACAGGTAGAGCAGTCTAGGAAGCTCGAGCTCCGCCGCTTGCTTCAGCTCTTGGTCCGCTTCAAGCGCGAGTGTCGCTTCTGCTGCAGGGAATCGGTGGTATGTCCACTTCGCACCAGGGACATGCACCTCCTTCCCTCCCCTGGCATCAAACACGTTCCTCCACAACGCGCCCGCTAGCTGTACATCGCTGCCTATCAGACCAAGATCAAGAGCGAGCGTCATCCCCGCCCATTGGGACCTGCAGTCGATCAGGTGCGTGCGCAAAATCCGTTCCGGGCATCGAGGGGTGAGGATAATCCGCATCCGGTCCTCCGCATCCTGGAAATAGTGGTTCACGAGCTCTTGAACAAAGTTCTTCCCGTGTGGGGAAGGAAGGGCGCGAAGGCGGGTAGTGAGCATCCATACGTAGAGGTTGGTGATCAGGAACCAAGTCTGGAACGTAGGTGGAAGGCGACATTCTGCCCGGCATTAGTGAGATCTGCATATCGGTCTCGGGGGAAACGTACCGTTTGTGAAGAACTCGTCTTCTTCCATAACCCGCCTCGCAATACCCCGATACAACCACCTCGTCTCCCTAATAGCCGTCATCTTGGGCGAATAATACCCCAAATACGGTACCACCTTCACAACGAGCGGGTGGAGCCATCGAGGGAGCGAAAGCGGTCGCTTGACCTTCCTAAAGTCCTTCGGGATCTCCTCCTGCGGCACGTCCTTCAGGCGCTCAATATCGGGTGAAACGCGGTCGGGTCTGTAGACTTCCCGAGGGCCGAGCACGTAGTCTGGTGGGAGGGAGGAGGGGAGCTTGGAGGGGCCCATGCCGGGTAGGAACCCGGGGGGCACGCGGGGTTGGGCAGGCTTTTTTGGCGGCGCAGTGGGTTTGGTAGATGGGTTGGGAGACGATGGTGAGGGGGTTGATTTTGCTGCAGAAGAGGAAGGAGGGGAAGAGGAGGCTCGTCGGGTTACCAACGGCCGTGTGAGCGAGGTTCGTGACAGAGCAAGAGCGCGATTTCTTGCGCTGAGCATCCTTGCAAATCTTGATGTTGACAGTAAAATTATTATATCGAGTTAGAAATCGGTAATGAAATTGCAATATAAGCCGCCCAAGTAGAAATCAGTGTTGGTTGTTGTTGTACTTTTAGTGTACTGTAGACCAAGTTACTAAACTCTGGAAGTACGAGAGTCGGTGCTTTGATATTTTGCGCTTGCAAGAGCCCTGATTGCTTCCTTACCACGTGCAACCATTACCAACAACGGTGCATCCTGGAAAAAACGATTCCAGACTAGAATTATAAGTGGTGAGTGAACAAGGAGAATTTTATTAATTCCGCATATCTACTATGATTTAGACCCATCTGACGGTCCGTTTTCGGGTGGTGCGTTAGGTGTTCCAGAGACCTCCTCCTGCTCAGGGATGAACTCCTCTGGTCCTGCGGTACTCGGCCCTTCTGCTTGTTCTGACGGCTGGACTGGTGCCGGCGTTGGTGTACCTGCGGGCGAGGAGATCCCTTCCTCTGTCGTCTCGGGGATGAACGCTTCCGGTCCAGCTGTCGTAGGCTCCGCACTCTGCTCCGCTAACCCAGCAGGCAGCGGGGCCGAGTCCTCTATCGACTCTGGAGCGAAGGTGGCCGGTCCTGCAGTGCTCGGTTCTGGAGTCTGTTCTTCCAAAGGCTCGGGGGCGAACTCCTCCGGTCCAGCAGTCGTTGGCTCCCTATTCTGCTCGGCATTGGCGGACAACGGCGCAGAAACGTCTTCTACCGACTCGGGGATGAAGGTAGCCGGACCTGCTGTGCTCGGTTCGGCGGCTGGTTGGACCGGGTCAGGCGATAGTGTAGCCTCAGGAGGGGAGATCATGTCCTCCTCCGGCTCGGGAATGAACTCCTCTGGGCCTGCAGTGCTCGGCTCTGTATCCAGCTCCAGCGCAGGGGAGACATCGTCAACCGGCTCGGTGGTGAAAGACGCAGGGCCTGCTGTGCTCGGCTCTGCCTCTGCCTGTTCGGGAACTGTCGCTTGGGTAGCAACAGGGGGAACAGGCTCGGAGGCCGGAGAGGAAATGCTCTCCTCTTCCGGTTCGGGTACGAATGCTTGAGGTCCGGCTGTGCTTAGGTCGGGTTCGTTCGCCGCCTGCGAGGATGGAGGTTCTGGCTTTGCTTCAAGGGCAGGTTCAGGGGTCTGGTTAGTTTTAGGCTCGTTTGCTGATGTCGCGCTCGCTTTTCCGGTAGCCTGTGACATCGGCGACCCACTGTCCATCTGGACCGTCGGCGCCTGTAAAGCATCCACAGCTGAGGTCGACTCGGCTCCTGTATGCTCAACGGGCTCCTCAGCAGCCCCAACAGCCTGCACATCGACCGCCTCATCAGCACTCATCGCGACTGCCCCCGGGGCCGCCGCCGCCATCCTTTTCTCTTCTTGGCGTAAGATCCTGCGTACCAAATTCTCCACCAAGCCCGGGCCGGCATGTGCTTCTCCAGCATCAAACGTACGGTTCAGCAGGGCCCTGTACGCCTTCCGTTGCTCGGGGCTTGTAACGCCAGCACCGACGGCTCTGCGCATATGTTCTCCTCCGAACCCAAGCGGTGCGCGGTCCCATCGAATAGCGCGCACACCGACACCAGCCAACGCATGCGCGCGCAGGTAGGCAAAGTACATCTCCAGCACACCGGGATTGGCATCATACAGCCTTATCGCGCGTTTATGCGTAAGGCGAACAAAGTTTTCCTGAGTCTTCTTGTGCACGAACGGGCCTTTGATCACCGTCCACAGCCGGCGCTGGGTCTTCAACGGCTGTGCTTTCGAAGTTGGGATACCGAGGGAGACAGCGCTATGCAGTGCAAAGTGGATAAAGAGATCAAGCAGGCGGATATGGTACGACCGGAGATGGAGGATAGCGACCGGGATTCCGTGCGTCTTGGCTAGTGGTTGGGGCTCGAGATATCCCCTAGAGGGTAGCTCGAGCATTGGCGGTGGCTGGAAAACAGGCTCCTCGATGACATCGGCCCAGGGTTGTTCAGCGTTGCCCGTCGGGTGTGCGATGTTCACCTCGGTGATCTTTGGGATGGGGGAAGGAGTTCCCATAACAGTGATATGCTGACCATGACGAGAAGCTCCTCCTTCTCCCGGAGTAGCAGACTGTATCGTCGTGCTAGTACTGCTTCCGTGAGTCGAGGACAATGAATGAAATTACAAACGCACGCATATAGCCTGCTCGTACTTGGTCCGGCCGCACCTCTGAGTGCAGCCTCGAGCGTCCTGCTCGCCCTCAACATCCTCCTTCCGCTCATCCTTGTCCGAACTGCTCAGGTCCTGCGTTTCCCAAGTAAGCGGAGACGGCGGCGGCGGCCAAGGCAAGGCTAATTACACGCAAGAGCAGAAAATGGCAAAGTCCGAAAACGGCACAGAACCCAGTGGCGTTCCTACAAGCCGCGTGGGCAGAAGTGGCAGTGCCGCTAGTGGGAAAGGGTTCTGCAAAAAGGAGATTGCCTGATAGGTGAACCTTGGCTAATTAGTGTGTGCTTCCGGCTAATCAGCTAAGTGCCCCACAACTGATCAACGCAGGCGGAATTTTTGTCAATCTGTCCATATATACCATACAGGGGAAGCGAACAGAACGTACATGAACATGAACATGCAGAATCTGCATGGGGCGGGTGATCATGTGATCATCAATCGACATGCCAAGCTAGTGATTGAGGAACCACATCGGAAGACCGTGCCGGAGATTGTGTTACCTGCTAAAACCCAGGCCTAGCCCTGGTTTTTTTCAAGGTCGTTACTGCTTTGTGTGCCCAAAGCGTCTTCTTTCAATTGGTTCCTTGAGAAAACCCTGTCGGTATCAGTATTGAATTTGCTCACACACTGCACGGGATGTAGCCGCGATTAGCTAGCCGGTCAGATCAGGTGCACACATGGGGCGCGGCAAGACAATCGATGAATTTTGACTACAGATATCTCGTATGGGGGAGAGAGCGACGATGGGAAACAGCTGAGTAGCTAATCAGGTAAGGCAACGCTGTGGCGTAAGGAGAATGAAGCAACAAGCAACAAACAGGAGACCGATACATGGGTTTGGGCACCCAGGAAGTTGATACTACAGGGCTGATCGCACACTCAAACGGTACAGTAAGTCCGATCCGATCCAGTCAAGAAGACAGCATACCAGGGGGATCCCTTTTGGCAAACAAATCACATGCCACTCGTCGGGGAGGGGAGGGCACCAGCCTCCTCGGCGCCATGCGGCTGGTAGTATTCCGCATACGCGGGGGCGTAGGTAGTGCCATAGCCCACTTGTTGGAATGGGGCGTACATGCCGTAAGGGAAAACTTGGAGTTGGAGTTGATTCACTCCGGCTTTGCCCTCCGTTGTGGGGGGCATGTTGGTGGGCCAGCAACCGGTAGGATAGTATGGTGAGGGCCGGGGTGCCGCAGAGTGGTCCACCGCGGGCATGGAGGGCAGCTCGGAGCCAGAAGCTAGTGACCCAGCCTGGTACGGGTGGTAAGGCACTCCATGGCCATAGTAGAAGGGAGCGGATTGAGCGCCATAGTCGGAGGTAGGGCCGGAAAGATCCGAGGAAGGGCTGCTGGGGGTCAGGGCGGGCAGGTCGATCGAGTCGGTCGTGCCACTCCCACTCCCGCTCATCATAGTCACGTCAGTTGCAGCGCTAGAGAGGGACGTGGAGCTATTGTGCGAAGAGAGGCTGGGGCGCGTGTAGGGCGCATACCGGCCATGCTTGCGACGACGGTGCGAGTCATTCGAGATACCACGCTCTTTGGCTGCCAAGGCTGCTGCAGTGACGGGGGGACGGAGGGGCATGAGGCGGTGGGTGGGATCAGTAGGCGAGGGCTCGTCATCCGCTTCTCCACTGTGGGTAAGGGTCTATGTTAGAGGATGTGAAATACCCCAATGGATGAACCCTTACATGTAGTGACGGCATCCGAGATCATCAAAGGTGATCTTTGGTGGGAACCTGAAGTGGGTAGGATCAAGCCACTCATGGCCCGGGTGAATATCGTGAAATCCGGGTAGGCGGTATACGGGCTGGAGGGTCCCGTTGAGGATATCATCCGGTTTGTAGTAGGAGACGATGTGCCAAGAGCGTTCGCGGATTGTGCCAACTTCGAAGCCGATCGTGATGGTTTTTTTCATGAGCCCGTTCCGTTGGAAATCGGTGTGTTCACGCAGAGAACCGACCAAGTCGCGCATGACGGCGTCGTTTTCCGTGTGGCCTGTCGAAGGGCGACGGGCCTGACCCGCTCTGGCGTTCGCCTGCGAGACGCCGACAGCGTGGCATGTGCCCTTGGAGGTACGGTCGGGACGGTTGGGATCGAGTTCGCGATAGATCTGTTCGTAGAACGCGGTTAGCGCGTCAAGAGGAAGCAGGGAGTGCACTTACAAGGAAGTTGTGAAGGATACGGGAAGGAGACCATTCGCGAGAGTCTGTCCAACGCTTGATCCCGGAGCGCTTCTCTTCAAAGACGAAGATAGCGCCAGAACGGATGCATTGGACTTTTTCCAAGTCAGAGAGTCGACGAGGCATGGCGGTGATACGGCCGATCTGAGCGGCACGGAAGAGCAAGAGAGCGTCGAGGGTAGTGCGTACCCAGCCGCCGAGAACGGGGCGGAAGGGCTGCTCTACAGAGACGCGTCCACGGGTGTGTGCGTGTGATGCCATTGTCGCCTTTTAGAGGGTTTGAGCAGTGTCAGAGTTCAGCGATGTGCTTTGGGTAGTAGTCGACGCGTAGGAAGTGAGGATATAGGTAGCAGAGAGGGGGATAAGGGCAGTGTGTGGTCTGCTGCAGGGAGGGGGGGTGAGAGGGGTGAACGGAGGGGGAATAGAGAGCCGAGACAGAGCGTGTGTGGGGACATGCGGATTTGAGGGGAAAGAGATGAGTGGTGACGGAGGCAAGGCACATCGGGAGGCACGGTTGTATGTTTATGTCTATCATTTTGCGACGTCGTATCTCTTTGCTGTTCGCTTCCCGTTATGGTTGAGTGGGCGCTTCCCTGTCCACCGGCCGCAGCAAGTTGCCTCTGTGTGTAGGAGGTGCGCACAGAAGAGGTGTGTACAGAAGGGCGCGCGGATACAGAAGCGTTCTCGGCCATGCCACCCCTTTTGGGCGCCACTAGGGTCCTCACCCCCGTGAACTTGAAAAGCGTGCGTCGATATTCTCCCGTGGCATCGCTCATCGTGGAGAAGGCCCCATCACTCTAATTAGAGACCCTGAGACCTTCGATAATCCTCCGTAAACGATGACGTTCATTCTCTACAAAGGAATGTGGCTGATAGCTCGCAGCGTCACCACATTCCAGCGGGGGGAAACGCGGCCGCATCTCTGCCGGTCCAGCCACCTCTCTTGTCAGGCCATTTCTGCACCTTCCCACAGAGCGCGACTTGTTCGCCTCCCTCCCTAGGCACACTTACGGCACTCACTCCTCCTCCTCCCCACTCTTGGCTAATCATCACGAGGCCCACTTACACACACGACTAATCTTGTGACCATATACATTGTGTGGACGGAGCTATCGTGGCGTGGAATCAAGATGTGAAAATCAGAAATACAACAACTGCCTACAACCGATCTATCCGACGCGACCGATCCCCACTCCCCATATCGCCATCCCTATGTCGCCATCCCTCTCACCCTGAGCCTAGAACACTCGGTGCCCGTTACCGGTTCCGTGCGACTATTCCTCGGGCCCATTCTCGGGCGTATCATCAACATCGCAGATACCCTCCGGCAACGTGTAGTCCTGTTCAGAATACACACTCAGCTCGGCCATCAACATACTGCGTAAATTTGGACTGACGTCAGTGCGAACTCCGCCGCCCCAAGGGGTGCCGCCCTTCAACATTGCATCCGGCCCTAGTCCACGTTCGGAAAATCCCTTCCAAAGCTCACACTTGTTCTCGCCCCCGGTCAAGATCTCATCAGCCTGGATGATGGCATCTCGAGCATCAAAAAATGATGGCCGACACGGCTGCAGCTTCATTCCGTCCATAACGAGCTGGAAGGCGAGCGTGTTTCCGTGTTTGGGAATAAGCGGCAGCCGCTTTCCTTTCTTGGTGTAGGTCGCTGGCCGGTAAAAGTCACCTTCCGGGATAGTACCATTTGGAAGCGCCTCGGGGGGGAAAAGATTATCGTTAAACCCGTGAACCTTAATCAACCGATTCTCAACAATCCAGAGAATTTGGGCCCAGACCTCGCCAATTGCGTGTACACCCCAATAACCAGGCTCGTCCAGCGTCTTGTATGTCGATGGGTTCACAGTCATGTTCTGATCATCAGTCAGCTGATGTCTCCTTTCGGAAAGCCAGCACTTCACGCACCAAAGAATAGATGAAGTTCCTAATGCCTTGCGGTCGGTTGGCAGCCCACGAACCCATGGCATAGTCCTGATATGTACTGGTAGATCGGATTGTAGTAGCGTAGAAGTCACCCCAGCCTTCTCCCATTCCACCTGCTTCGCCCCAACCGAGACAACCAGAATTGGCTGGACCACCGGTGAGACGAGTTGACAGCCCATGCGAGTACTCGTGAATCACGATCCCGGCCTCGAGATCGCCATCCCTCCAGGGCTTGGCAGTGTTCCAAACATACATGCGCATCTTTCCATTCTGACCGTCCGGCGGCGTCATAAAGTTTGCATTATTGTAGCCTGAACCATCCTGGGCGTTGCAGATAACCGCGTCATTGCCCTTGCCACCCTTGCCAAAATTGAACTGTTGGAAGTTACCGGATTTCTCATCGAAACCATAGCGATAGTAGATGTCGTGAATCTAAAACGAGGGTGAGAAATTGTTCCGTTCTGATCCCGCGATACATGCTTACCATGTTCGCAGTGTAAAACAGCTGAGTGATGGACAAGTTCAGGTACTCTCGGGGGTTGGTGCCGGTGAAGTTCTTAGCAGGTAGGTAGTTATAGTCGAAGATCATTTCGGAACCAGCATCTGGGCGCTGGTTGAACTCCCACTCGTTGCGGCCGTCGAGGTTCTCATGGGCGAAGACATTGTTACCCCAAGTCGTAGTGAAGTTCATAATGGGATCCTCGTCGTCCTCGGGCACCTTGGGCTTCTTGTCGGCGCTGTATGGAGAGGCCGAGCTGGGCATTGCGTGCCAGCCAGCGGGCGAGGCGGTCTTATCGTAGCCCGAGACCAGAGAGCGGTTGCCCTCTGACGGGTCGTTGACCCCCCAGGCCCACACATTGTACACCGGGTTCTTCTCCTTGCCAGGCTTAGGGATCGGCACGTACGCGTCGGATACCCAGTCGACGACACTGATCAGGCGGTTCGCACGAGTCGCAGACATAAACGCCTCGTACGCGTTGTCCTCCATGGGCACGGTGAGGTGCCACACAAGGTTGAGAACGGTCATGTTCTCCTCCTCGGGGTGGGGTGTCTGGACATACGCCAGCTGAGCCTTGACAGAACCGGTTGTGTGAGGAACATTATGAATCTCGACAGCGGGCGAGGTCGAGATCAAGCTCTCGGTCGGGATGACAGTGAGAAGCTCCAGATGGGCACCGTAGTTCGCCTTCAAGGCAGCGGACACCTCAGCGTCAGGAGCAGCCAGCATCATGAAGTTCAGTGCTGAGACACTAGGATCCACGAGCAACTCAGGCTCCCCATCATCGAGAGGTGACGAGGGGCAGTTGTGTGAGTGAAGCATCGCAAGTAGCTCCGCATCCTCCTCCGTCGGGTGGTCCGGGTTGAACGGGACCTGGCCTGAAGGTGTAGCAAGGAACGACGTCAGGTGTGACGATAATGCCTCGCAATGGTGTGCCTGGTCATGCGTAGGCTCGAATAACGATGACGGGTCCATCGCATATGTCGGGGTATCACCGCGATAGAACTGAGACATGGTCGAGTCAGCTCCACCCGGTTAAATTGCAGCATGAAATACCCACCGAATCACCATAGGAGATGACCTGGCCGTCACGTATGTTGACGTTGATATCGCCGTCCATGACCTCGGCGCCATTCACGATCTGGCGAACATAGATATGGCTAACACCCGTGCGAGCATCGGTGTAACTGTCTTCCCTGATGCGGAACTCTCCGCCTCCATGCAGGCTCTGGACGAAGCTGGCAGCGAGCTCCTTAGGGTCGTAGTCGTGCCCGCAGTGCGCGCGCTTCTCAAGCCCGAATGAGGCTGCGTGAACTTGCTCAGAGGGTACATTGAGCTTTGCGGTCGGATGCTTCGGGCCAAAGCTCAAGGACTTCCTGGCACCACCATGGTTGCCCAGAGAGAGTGCTGACGTTGCCAGCAACAGTGTTGTTGCTATGAGGGGGATCATGGTGGGAGGGAAGGAGAATAAGGCCCCTCGTTTGGGCTAAGATGGAGATTATAAGGCAGGAGGGGTAGACAGGGGAAGATAGAAGGTACGTACGCCCTTTCGTCGGTAGGCGCGACGGTAGGCGGGATAGGAGAAACCGGTCGTGCGAGCCGACTGGGTCGATAAGGAGGCTTGCGTCAGCCTCCGCCCAACTCACCCTTTCCCCGCGTCGCCCGAACCGAAAACACGTGCAAAAAGCTCCATTTTTACTCCCGCTGCCCCGCTTTCCGTCGCTTAGGGGACGGAAGGCCGAGCGAACCGTGAGACCCCCCTCAGATTCGTCCCGGTTGTTTTGAACGATGACTACTGCTGGCGTGATCATGAGTACGATTTCATGTTCGATTTTCCGGTTATGCTGTATGCAGTCACTGTCAATATCCTACTGGATGGTGACATTCGGCGACTGCGATGCGACATGCTGAACTGCCTGCAGAGCCGTCTTTTGGGTACAGGGATACGCAAATCGTTTGCTTCTCCAATTGCCCTCTGTCAAACTCCAACGAACAATCACCCCAATTCCTCATTGCGGCTTTTCTTATCGACTCCTTTCTGCGCTGCGACCAGCAACGTGTCTTCTATCAAAAGTGTTTGTACGCGTCAGGGGAACACTTGTCGGTTGGCTCGTGGAGGCGATGCTCTGGAAAAGCGCAACATCCCCAGCAGTCACTTACGCTTCCTTCGGAAATTGCTTCGACGCTGAGTTGTCTATCATTCGAAGCAAGTCGAGCTTCAGCATTGGGAATACAGCGACGTACTGCTGACATCTATTCGGACAGCGCTCCTTCATATGTATATCCGCTCTTCCATTATTAGGGTGTTGGCAGTTACATAAGTTATGGTGTCAAGCGCGGTTAGACAAAATGATCCAGTAAAGGAGCCGCAAGTGTGTGTATAGTTGAAACATATATCATATCTTTTGTTGTATTGTGTTCCTCAACGATTTCTGATGTTGATAGAATTAACTTCATCAATAATAGAAAGGAAGCTGACCCACACCGCCCGATTGATTCCGAAGCTAAGGATATTTGCTCCCAGCGTTTCCTGTTCATGTGCGCTAGTCTGCCCTCACCAATCACCAAAAGGCAGAAAAATTCTTTCTGTTCGCAACATCTACAGGCTTGACTTTTCCGCAAATCCTCAGGTCTACTTGGATTCGTGACATCTTCCTGTCCTACCTTGCTGCTGGCGTTTGAGAACCACATGACCGGTCTGTCTCCGAAGATCGGATCTATTCCTCGCTTCCTGTGTTCTGCTCTATAGACTGCGGCTGTATCCCCTTGTGTTGCCCTGTTGTGTGTGATCCTCTCTATTTATTTCACCGGCACATAATCAATAGGGCAATAGCGCGACTTCCGCCTCGATATCAGGGGGGACAAATGACATCTAGCCCAAGTGCCCTCTTTACCCAACCTAACGGCCTCCCTATATTATTCTTCATCGAACCCAATGAAATACCCCAGTCTACGCGCAAACATCTGACTAGGACCGTAGAGGTGAGGCACTGGGCCAAAATGGAACTGCTTCTTACTCACACAAACAGCTTTATGGGGGTGGGATTTGTTTAAATGCGTCGCAAGCCCACATAATCCTTGTCGTTCGTGGCACTGCCGAAGCTGAAAAATACGCAAACCTGTGGGTACCTCCTCCTGCAAGTAAGCCGGTGCTCGATTATATCTGGATCAAAACCTGTATCGGCAAAGGTGGCCTCCTACTGGCAGAACATAACTGGGATGGCCTTCTCGTGCCCCATGACGAGAACGACACTAGGGATCCTGTCATGCTAACTCAATCGGTGGTTCACTCGAGTTCTGGCGAGAAAAGTACTGATGCTGTGGATGGAGCGATGTAAGTTGTCTCTCCAGCTAAGAATTGTGCTTGCTGACAGTGAATCAAGTATGCCTTCCTTGATTGTGGGACCTGAGGCTCCGGATGCATCTTCTGTCCAGAGCACCAGTAACACAGCTCTTTCCGAATCCGCAAGTCGCAACCCATTCGCCATAAATGGAGGTCATCCGAACGTTGGCCCTGATGCTTTCAGATCTATGACAGGTGGATTCCCCTCTCAAAGCTCCCTCAGCTGCACTTCGATGCCTCCTAGTCCATTTCATCTTCCTTGTTTCCCACAAAACAGTATTCCCGTGGCATTCATCCAACCTCAGATGCTCGCTCAGCTGCCCTTCCTCTATAACCCGACATCAACGCAGGGTGACCAGCAAAAGACATTGCCTCGGGATCAGAACGAAGCTAATACATCTTCATCGACTTTTGTCGACAATGATCTCCCGGCCAGTGTTACCGACGACGAGTCTTCTCCCTCTAGTCGCAGTATACCTGCCGGAAAGGAATCTGCGGTATCAAAGAAGCTTCTCGCGTCATCAAAGTCATCTCGTACACGGCAACCGATAGCAGTTTCATCTTCCTCGAAGGCACGAACGAGTATTCCCACGAGAAGTGATACCCCTTCCGCTATCACACCACAGAAGCAGCCAGCGCCCAGGGGTGTTTCCGCTCGCGCACCTTCCACATCGCAGAATCGGCCAAAGCGATCAGATGTCAACAGGTCTCGATCACCACCACCAGAACGACGAAGGGGGTTGCGAAGCGCTGCAACAGAGCCAAAGAAGCTCTTTCTCACTCACGATGGCGACGCACTTCGATTTTACATCCCGATGGACGTCAGCCACCACATGGAGATTCTCGAGAGCATTCGAGTGAGTGCGCGATGCTGACTCGAATATCTTGACTTATCGACTATTTCCCAGACTCATGGTGGAAGGGGTACTCCAATTGGCTATAGCGACTACGTTGTCATGGATTCGCCAGCCAGTGGGAAGCTTCTTCCACAAGTTCAACAACTGGGAATTCGCGGGGTCAAGCCAAGCTGGATTCAGGCCTGTATCGAAGGGAATGAACTGTTACCGTCTGAGGATTGGGAAATCAATGAAGAAGCAGATCTCCTTCCCGAAACGCCCCAAGCTCAATCTGAACGTGCCTCAACCGGCAACGATACCACCGATCAAAAAGCACAAAAGGAGAAACGAAGATCCAACACGCCTGTCCGGCTGAGAAACCTCGAAAGCTTCTCCAATCTTTCCCCTGAAGAAAAGGCTGCTCTCCCAGCCGCGCCAGCAGTACTCGTTCCTCACGCGGGTGGCTACCGATTTACTCACGAGGATAGCCAGGTCTGTCTGCACACTCTTCATAATTACTTCACTCATAAGCACTCAGTTTCTAATCGATTATGCGAATGTCCGTTTCGGCCAGAACTCACGACTTTCGATTTCTTCAATTTTGAGGGAAGTAGCAAACCACGTGAGTTCTACCCGTTCATTGTGACTCTAGGTTAACAGTTTCCAGACAAGAACTTCACACAGTTACGAGTCGTGGCGCCGATATTACAAGGATCAAACAGAGGTGTGGAAAATCTACGTCCGGTTTCCTTCAGCAGCAAGCGCCTCTTTGGACGCGGAAGATGATAGAACGAACGTCATAGAATCTTCTCTGGTTGATGAAGACTCGGGACAAACTCCTGTCTGGCCCACACCTTCCCTTGCTAATTCCAAGTCGTTCCGACGATTAGTACCAGACGCGGACCGACCTCTCCCTAGCGAACGACCTTCTACTCCTTCAACTGATGTTGACATGGAAGCAGGTAGTGGCCAAAGATACACTAGAGAAGAAATCGAATACTTCTTTGACTTTGTAGCATGGTCCTACATGCAGGATCCACATATTGCAAGGACCACTATTATTCGTAACCTTGCCGAAAAAGTAAGTCAACACCTTCCCCTCGAAGCCGTTGCATTGTCACTAACTGAGACACTAAGATGCCACGACACTCGACGGGATCGTGGAGCTCTGTGTGGTTTACGCAAAAGCATGCGCTGGAGAACATTGTTACAAAAGCAATCAGACATGTAGAACAGAATGGCCGACAGAGAGAAACCTCGGATAACGACGACCTCAGATCCCCGTCCGTTGGCAAGATGGATTTGGACTTGTCCATGGTAAGCCTCATGCACCCTTCTTGATTTTTGTTAATATAAGCCCAATTGCAGCGAAAGACTCCTCCACCAGAGCCACCTTCGAACCACAAGTTTAACTCGAACGGGTTCCGCGAATACCCTCCGGAAGATTACCGGTACCTGATGGATCTTGTGAGCTGGATAGCGCGGAAACATGCGAAGGTGACGCACTCGCAAATCGTCCGAATCCTATTGCAGCAGGTTCGTTCTTCATTATCCCTCGGGCCGCCGTACATTCTGATCAACAAGTAGGCACCGTATCATACTGAGCGCGGGTGGGATAATTACGTACGTAAGCACAAGGCTGAAGTCTTGAAAGCCATTGCAGAAGCCTCTTCGAGGGCAAACGGCAATTATAGCGCTTCCATAGACCAGAACAACGAGCCGCTTTTGCCTCAAGAGCGCTCGTATGACAGTGAGGCAGACTTTGAACAAGGTGACTGGCGAAGCACACATATCGGCGAGCGTACGTTCGAAGCAGTCCTAGCTCATCTAGAAACGTTAGAAGACCCTTGGAATTCCAGCGAAGAAGCATGGGAAGGGTTCGCAAGTGTGGTATGTCCCAAACCGGACTCAGCGGTAGCCCATTAACGAGTCTCTAGCATCCTGACTACACCGCTCAAGAATGGCGCGCATTCCTAGAGGAAAGCAAGCCGGTGCTCATGTCGGCTATGTCTGAGCGGAAAGCGCTCAGGGACGCGTATTTCATCGAAACTGAACTGAATTATGATACCGAGGAGAACGACGATGCAGAACAGTCTGATTGACTTCGTATTTCCTGATTTGTAGTCTGTTTTTGTACGAATCTATCTTTGTATGTTGGCATCTTGTTCTCTTCGTTGGCCCTCCCCTGTTGAAGTCGCATATCCGCAGTTATATTAGGGAGAATCTGTCGTAAATCAGAATTCATTCCCAAATGTACTTCTTTGGAAAATTTGAGCATCCGTGTGGGTTGAATTTACCAAACAGAGACCAGGAAATTTCGGGCAAATAAAAAGAAACGAGGCACGCGTCGAACTTGTACTCTCATAGCGTGCGCTCTGCGCTCGAACCGAGTCCACACGTTCGAACTATGACATCACCGTTGTTGAGATCGAATCTCAAACTGTAATGAAAAAAGCACGACAAAAAAAAAGCACGACCGACGTAGGATTCGAACCTACAAATCTCCTGATAACATGGTCACCGTAGTCAGGCGCCTTAACCATTGGGCCAGCCGGTCTGATCCAGGACTCAGGTCCAGCGCAATAATAATGACTCCACGCATTTGAACCATGACATCGCCGTTGAGTTCGAATCCCAGGAGCGCGCTTTCCTATTTTGGAAGGCATCTCGCGTGGGGGCGTCCACGTTCGGAATATCCCTTCCAAAGCTCACACTTGTTCTATCACCGTATTCAGGTAATCACGGCGCCTTAATCATTTGGCCAGCACTCCATCATATCTGGCTAGCGTTTTATAACCATGATGATAAAAAAATCACCCCACGTCAGGGCCACAACAAAAAATGTTGCAGTGTTGCACTCTGGTATCGCTATAACTATAACATGTGTCAGGGATGAAATCAATATGCAGTGAGCGTGGGTGTCGCCCTCCGAGTATGATCCCCATCAAAATCAAGAAACTACCCACAATCCATCCAAACAAACCCGCACATACAACACACCTACCGGCAGTTATCACGTCCTCCCCACTTTCCCAGCTTGAGCATACCTCCTGTTCGCATCCTCAAGCTCCCTCTTTACCCTAGCATACTCCTCGTCCTCCTCATCACTGCTATCCCCGCTGCTCACCGTGCTGACACGTGTGTGCCACCCATTTCGGTCCTCCGCATCCAACGAGTTTATACCAAGTCCTTTTTTCTGCGGCAGAGGAAGGCCGTCCCACAGATGCGAATTACGCTGGGGTGAGCGTTCCGGGACTTTCCTTGGAGCTGCAGGGATAGGGGATGCGTTCAGATAAGACCGAGAAGGGACTGCATTCGCCAAATCTTCCATGCTGACCTTCCATGTGTCTTCTGGGAAGTCCTCTGTGGCAGGTGTGGGTGTAAGACTGGGCGGGACATCGAGCCGCACGCTCTTCCGACGTGTCGGCTTGTCTGAAGCCGTTGCGGTGGAATCAGACACTCCAGACCCTGCCTCAGGTTGTACGTTTGCGGGTTGCGGTATGGCTGGTGCAGCCACCGGAACAGCATCAGTGGCACAAGAGGTAGGTGCACGAGGGATGGCAACAGGGGAGGGAGAGGGAGCAGGCACAGACGCAGGTGCCGTATGACGCGCAACAGGAGTACTGAGTTCCTCCTCCAGTGCCTGAAGGCCGATCTTCGGGGTACTGATGCCCGGAGTACCAGAATAATGACTCTCACTACCACTGTCTTCCATTTCCTCCAGTCCAGTCTCATACGCCGAAGCATCGTCTCCGGAAGTACCGAAGGTGGCTGCGCTCACTGGACGCTGCTTGGCTCCCTCGGGTGGTTGAGGACGTGGTTGCGCAGTTGTAAGGAGAGCAGCTGTGGTCGCAGCAGGTGTCGGGACCCGAGGTGGGGCAACAGGAGCATCAGGTGGTGGTGCAGGTGCTGAGGCCGCTGAGCCTGAGGGGGTAGGCACAGCCACAGCGACGACCGTGACAGCACTGACCGGGGGAGCGAGTATGATTGGCCGAGGAGGTTCAGGAGATGGAGATCGGGCTCGAAGTGCACTCTTGACTGGCATAGGCGCGGTGGCCGACGGGACCGGCGTGTGATGCACACGTACCTGCTCCCCTGTGGGCAAAGCAGATGAGTGGGAAGGAGCTGTTGGCGCTGGTGACGCTGGCGCTTTTTGCGGGGTAGGATGGGGTTTGTTTGATGCTGCTGTCCGCTGTGTTCGCGTCTGAGTGGCGCTGGCCGAAGTGCTGGTCGACACGTTACGCGCAAGATTCGCGGTGCCGTTTGCTCTCGGTGCTGCCTGGGGTGTAGACTGGCTCACCAGCTGCGGGCCAGGAGGTGGGTGAATAAGTGGAGGAAGCCCCGCTCCTGCAGGCGGAGGAGCCTTGACAGTAATGAGCCCTTCAGCAGGATCGCGGAGGACCCGTGGAGGAGCCTTCACCTCCACGAGCCCTCCTTTCCCGCCACCCCCCGTGCCGCTCTCATTCCCGTCCAACACTGTCAAGATATTGGGCGACCCCCCGGGTATGTTGCTGGCTCTATGTTGCTGACGCTTTGCCGGAGAAGACTTCTTTCCCGGTGTGCTCTGAGCAGGTCCTGGAGGAGCCGACATCGTACTCTTTACCGTCCCACTCCTAGAAAGACCCCCAGTCGGCCCAGCCCCAGGGGGAGAAGTAGCATTACTCATAACGCTCTTCATCCTCCCGCTCCTCCCCAGGGCCTGTGCAGCCTGCTGCCCACTTGCTCGGCCTAATGACGCTTGCCTACTTACACTCCCTCCAGCGCCAGCAGTATCAGCAGCACCAACAGAGGCCTCATGTAAACTCCTCCTATTCCCAGTCCCGGACGCTTCGCTGATCGTCCGCATGCGCGTTATCGGCTCCACCATGGACTGTCTCGCCCCCGGCAAGCTGGGACCAGGGTGACTCACAGTCCGAGGGCGCGCGGCTGCATCTAGTCGCTTCTCGAGTGCTTCATGTGGGCTAAGCATGGGGGGTTGTTCAGGAGCTCGCCGCCGACTTGTCGAACGCGTAGGCGTGCCGTTCAGAGCAGGAGCTCTGGCCGACCTTGTCTTCCGCGCACCTCCACTCACGTGCGTGCTCTCCGTGCCGCTTCGCTCCAGGGTCCGTAGGCCAGGGGAGTTTTCCACAGCAACGAAGCCTGCTGCCCCATCCTCATCACTCGACTCCCCTCTCCAGTCATGCATATCCCTCAGTCTTCTATCAGTGCGCGTATTCCAGCCTCTGTCCTTCTGCTTTCCCCAGCCCGAACCAGATGCTCCATAGGGGGGGCTCTCCCGGCCATCGCGTGATGAGCCGCCGATATGTAATGCACGCGCGATGGAGCCAAAGAACCCGCGTCTCTTCCCTTGCTGCCGGGTGGGGAGTTCGAATGAATCCAAACTCTGGCTGCTGGGTCGACGACGGTGACCCATTGGTTGGGGACGCGGTCTCGGCAGACTTCCTGTCAATGGGGATCCGGACATTTGGACGACTGGGGGCCCACCCGGACCGAGGTCGGAGGAAGCTGAAGGAAGAGCAATACGCTTCGATTTACGTTTTGATGGCGTGGCAGAGGAGACGGTGCGCTTTCTGATAGGTGTATGCGGCTGTGAGTGCTGCAAGAGATGTGAATGTGCGTGCTGCTGGGACGGTGTGCCTGTAGGAAAGCTCATCGAGTTCCTCGGCGCGTTCTCATGTACAACAACGGCACCGTGCTCTTCACTGTCAGAGTCCTCTTCCTGCTGAACCTGCTGGCGTGACGGAGGCCGGGCATGCTGAGTTGGCTGCGGTGTCGCTGTCCGCCGAGCTTCGGGAGGGGGAAGGAGACGCGAATCAGGGATGTACGTCGCGCTTATCGCATGCGCGGGTGGGACGGTGAGACTCAGTCGGTGTCCGTCAGTGCTGGAACTTGGGCGGTACGTGTCCGTGCTCTGTCGCGGCGGCTCAGGCGTACCAAATGCGTGAGGAAGGTGCGGGGCTGTGTAGTGCGCGATCTGGGAGGCTGACTGGGACGGTGAGAGTGAGTCGCTGGACGGAGATGCGGCGCGGGGTGGTTGACGGTGGACATAAGGGGAAGGACTTGGGAGTGGCTTGTCAAATGGGGTGCCTTTTTGTCGATGTGAGAGACTAGCATGTACGTAGCAGAAGTGTATGCGCACCGGTACCATTCTGAAACTTGGCAGGAACCAGGGTATGCAATGCTCCCCGGGCACGTCCGCTCGCTGTCTTGCATGCCTCCGCTAGCTCTTCCAGAGCTGCACATCGCCTCAATATACCCCTCGCAATGGCAGCCTTGGTAATATCCTCCAAAGCCCTTTGTCGCCCAACCAAATGACCTTCACATGCTTGCAGCTCGGCTTGGGCGTTCACTAGCTTGGGCGTGTCACCTGGTGCAGGAAGGGATAGGACAGAGGAATGAGGCGAAGAGGGAAGAAGAGAGGGGAGGAGGCCATGTGCAGAGACGGGGCGTAGCTTGGAAGCTTTGATCAAGCGGGTTACACTGGGCCTGTTCAGCCTTTATACAAATAAAAGAAGGAACGACTTACAGAATATCCCTGTCTCTTCTCACTTGTCCGACTTCCTCCTCACGTTCTTTTACCTCACCCAGCTCAGTGGTCCACATCTCCATTGCACCCACGTACGCTCTCACAGCCTCGTGAACCCCACGCAGAGAAGCCTCTACCTGACGTAGGACGTCTCCGAGTGGGGGCTGGTGCACACTCGCATATGCAGAGAGGGCTGCATGGGAGGCGTGTGAGGAGGCAAGGAACGCGGATAGAGAGTTGGTCGCTGTCGTGTCCGCTTTTATGAGGGAAGCAAGAAGCCGCTCAGACGGAGAGGGCGCCATCCCGGCGCGATAGTGGTTGAGGGTGCTACCGATAGACCACCGGATAGAGAAGAGTTAATGTATGCGCTGAGAGAAGCGTCGCTGTTATAGAACAATGCGTGCTCGTCGCCAAAGAGAGCAATGTCGAGGATGTCGGCGAGTGTGGCTCGTTGTACGGCGGCGTCCTTCACGCGGTGAGCACGGGACTCTTGCCTGCGATTCGTTTGCGTAGGGCTTTGCCTCCGATCCTTCTGTGAAGAAGTCTGAGGGAGGCTATAACATCCCCTACCCTTGCGTCATGAATTCATTGGCTGTAACATAAGGGGATGACGTCACGACAGCCTCACTTGGACGATCATGGGCCTGGAATTCCCCGCAATGGAGCTTCTGATCATCTCTCTCCCGCCGGCCCTATTCGTCCTTCTGGCGTGCTGGTGTAAAGTGCCAGCAGTGACAGGAAGCACTTGCCTCCATTCGGCCACAAAATACTTTTCCTCTTAGCAGGTATCATTATGGGTAAAAAGCACTTTCCCGGTCAGCTTGCATTTCCAAGTGCACCAGGTAACATAAATGAGAGAGAGGACTGTTGAAGCAGATGATGACGTCATCCTGGTCTCTGTGCACTGCCTCTGGCAAGGAATCCACGACTTGTTCGTTGTTCGAGCTGTTGAACCTCCAAAAACTTATCGTCGACTAGCAGAGCGGTAATCTTTGTATGGCTTTGGGTGATATGACACGGAATCGCTATTGGCGACATATTTTGGATGTCTCTTGAGTTCATGGATACCGGTGCAGAAGGCTGCCTGAGGATGGAATGGCGACTCAATCGCATTCCACAGAAACACTATGGGCTTGTCTCAGTCTGATGCATGCCTCTAGTCTACACCAAAGGACGCGCAGTTCTGCTTCTTCTGTTGACTCCTACAAACAATCACTCAAGTCGTTCCTTCTCGTGGCCGCTCTATCAGCTCCTTGCTCTGCAACTGGTGATGTCCTCACCATCGCCGCCTCCTTTGCCCGTCTCGCGCTCATCTCGAAAACCCCGGTCTTCCTCGCCACATCCAAATAGTGCGCCAAATGTTTCATCAAAGACGACGCGTTCCCAGTCGCGAGCACCACCTCCGTCTCCTGCTCCCCCTAACATCCTGCGTCAAACATCGAATGCCAGCTCCAACGCCTCCTCTGCCACATATGTGGAACCGCTTCCTGAGGTTTCTTGGAGGCAACGATCTAGAGAAGCGCGACACCCAGAGCAATCACCCGTGGTTCCCTCCCAGCAGGTGTATCCTTCGGAGCAAGGCGCATATATGACCCGTGGACCTTCAGACTCTAGCAAGATACTCCCGACATCCGCTTGGGCAAGGAAGTCCACTATAGATGATCGCACAGACCGCATATATGCGCAGTCACGAGATCCGCCAAGGTTCATCGTTCAATCTCCGTCGAACTCTTCCATGGATCGGGGCAGGGATAGCGGCGAAACAGCTTGGAGCCAGCCTTCCGTCCATGAACTCCGTACGAACCCAGGGCGGCTTCCCGACATGCCTCATCGTGACGAACACGCGCATATACGTGCCCTCTCAGCTGCTGGAGGCTTGCGTTCGCCTGCGGACTTGGCGCGACCGAAGTCAACATCGCGAAGCTCGAACAAGGGAAAAGACCGGTCTTTAAGCCCCCAGGTGACGCCGACCATGCCACCCGCATCGCCTACATTTGAATACAATTCCCCGAGCACAAATTTCAGCCCAAACGTGCAGACTGCCTCTGCTGCTGATAGCATGTCTCCGCATATGTTCGCGTACGACAAGTATTCCCGATACCCCTCCATGACTGGCACGAGTCCCGGGGATAAAGACAACTATGGTGGACGTACACGCAATCAGTCTTCTCGCACTGCAGTTGCCAATGAAGAAGATAACTCTCCAAATGTGACGAGACAACACTTGCGCAGTCGATCTCGAGGAGCAACAGACTCGCATAGCGACCGTGGATACCAGCGTTCTGTTGGGAGCAATTTGCCATCTAATGAGGGAGAGCGGGAGGTACCTCATACATCGGCAACAGGCGCGGAAAAGGTGTACTCCCGGTCGCCAGTTTCGCACGGGACCCCTGTAATCTCACCTTCGCCTGTGGTTCCTCCCATTCCCCCTCGGCACCCATGGTCTGTTTCTCCCAATTTCCAGCAAGCCCCAACTCCGCCTGCTCTCCCACCGCGACGAACGTTGCCGGTTTCTGATGCGACGCCAATTCCATGTGAAACGGTTAATCCGCCTTTACGGAGACGCGATCGACAGAAGAGCGGTTTGGTTTACGAAACTGCAGGGCAAAACGAACCAGAACAACGAGAGCGATCAGTCCCACCCAGAGATGTCAAGCCCCTGAAAGCCGTCACAGCTGATGAACTTACAATAGCTTTGGCAGCCCCGCCTCATGAAGCAATCCAAGCTGTCGAGCGGGTCAAAAGGGAAAGGACTACAACCTGGACTGCTGGCCAGGTTCACGACCCCGTTCTCAACTCCAGTTCCCGAGCGTTTGAAGAAGCGTGTCCACCTGCGTCGGAGGCTCGCAAGCGAGAGAGAACCAGGAGTGTAGGAACAGAAAAGGAAAGCGTTAGACACGGCCGAGAACGGACTAGGAGTGCAGCCACCACCCTACAACGCAAACAAACTGATACATTCGAGCAAGATGATGATGCTGGAAAGAGAAGCAGGACGAAAAGCGGCGGTACACTTCTCCAGGACAGCAGCCGTCGTGACACCGTCTCAGATGATATGCATGCTATTTTGATGGGCAAGATGCCCGAATTGGCTGAGGCTGGGGCTGTGACGAGAGCGAGCCGGCAAACGCCACGGCGAAAGTCGTCGAGGGGATCCATGGCGGCTGACAACCCGCCGAACGACCCCGAAGAGATCGCTCGAAACCGTGCGGAAGCGCTGGCGGCGCTGTCCGCACCCAACACGCCGAAGGAAAAAAGGCAGTCGGGAAGAAAAAGTCGCCCGGTGACACCTAGCGAGGATTCTCGGAAGAACGAACCTGTCAAGCTGAAAGGCTTGGGTATGGACATCCCCCTCCTTCAAGAGAAGGAACGAATTCATCAGAACCCCCCTTTTCAATCGTTCAATGGTCGGGTTCCTGCCCGCATGGACAATATGGAGACTCCTTCCCCAAATCCTGATTATTCACATCTGTTTGCGGCACTCGCTGATCCTTATACTCCTCCCGTGATTGAGCCTCAGCAACCGGAACATGAAGAACTTGAAACTGTCATCCTGGCTCCTAGCGATAATGAGACAGACGGTCCGCAACCAGAGGAGTATGACGACAATGGCGACGAAGTCGTATGGGATGGACGCGGGCAGGAAGATCACGAACCCCAAGAACCTCAGTACGAACGCTCACCCCAAGTACCGGATCTTCAGCGCAAGTCGTCTACGCTTCGGCCCCCCACTTCAAAGAGGGTGCTCACATCCAGCACGAGCGTCTCGAGCCTGGCTTGGTCGGGTGACGAGGAGGTTGAGAAAGGGATGAATTTCGCAGCTTCGAGATTACTGGCCGGTCTGAACGACGTCCCCGAAGAACTCGAAGAGGACATCCCCCATCAATATCATGCACATGACTTGAAACCTCATCATGCTGAGACATCGGTTCTCAATGAACCTCAAGAAGATATTAGAACATCTGGAGTACAGCAGAAAACGTGGCGTTCGACATTAAGCTCAACCGCAACATACCAGTCCCTGCTCGAGCGATACGGCTCGCTGGAAGTGCAGAGACAGGAGTTGATATTCGAGCTTACAACCTCAGAATCAGCATTTGTGCATGATATGCGCCTTGTGATCCGGCTCTTTATCCAACCGCTTCGTGATCGCTCACACCCTCCGACCTGGATTCCTGGCGTTCCAGCCGACGTTGGCCGCCTGTTTGATTGGCTTGATGATATTGTGCAAGTTCACGCCGATATCGTGAGAGTGTTGCACTCTGCTCGCCAGTCACAATATCCGGTCGTTCTTTCCTTTGCCCGCCTTTTATTGCCTGTGATCCCGAAGCTTGAGATCCATCAGCCCTATCTTGTTCGCTTGGAGGAAGTTTCTCGCACCATCGATAACATGATGAAGCAGCCTGAAAGTGACTTTGGGGAATTCCTGCGTATGCAAAGCGTCAGTGACGAATGGGATGGATTATCTCTCGGAAGCTGGCTCTTGAAGCCGGTGCAGCGATTGACAAAGTATGCTTCGTTTTTCAAAGTATGTACCTGTCTAGTGCATCTCAGACAGACATATACTTAATCATTTGCAGCAAATTCTTCAGTCGACGCCTCGAAATCATCAAGATCACATCTCTTCCATGTCACTCTACTACTCAACGGACACTGTAATCAGAATCATGCAGGAGGTCAAGGCGCGCGAGGAAGAATACGACATGGTCAGAATGCTTGCTTCTCGGATGACTGGATTGCCCAAGCACTTCCGGTTAGCAGAACGTGGCAGACGCCTGTTAGCCCAAGGTCCGCTCCTACGCCTCGAGGTTTCTCAGCGCACGTCTGGGGAGTACACAGACGTGAAGCCAACTCGCATATCGAGCCGAGATCGTAATCGCACGGGAACCTACAACCCAAGGATGAGCATGCAGTCAATCAATCACTCAGATGGATCTTCTTATGACTGGCCGACGACACCGTCTCTTGGTCTGAATGGTTCGCCTTATGCTTCAACAGACGGCATGTCGGCTACGAAAACTCCGTCTCCCCGTCATGGTGGACAAGGCGATTACTTCGGCAGGACCACGTTATCTCGGCAGGGGTCCACCAGAAGCTCCTCGAGCGACGAAAGAATAAGCGGAACCTCGATATATGCGTTCCTTTTCACTGATGTCATCGTGTTGGGAACTCCGCTGTCGGAACGCAATCCTCTTCTGCAGAATACAAGAAGATCAAAGCGAGCCCCACAATGGCAGTTATTGGGTGACGTTGGGCTAGCTCGAGTCATGGCATATACAGAATGTCCGCATAAATTCGGTGAGTAAGCCCAATGCAGATCACGTATCGCACTAACAAACAGCAGGTTATGAGTTTGTCTTGAGGGTGGACTTGTGTCCCGAATTACCAGGCGATGTTGTGTTCTCACATGCCAGTCCGCCCACGACAATCTATCTGAGTTTGCCAGAAAGTTTCTCCTCACAAGTCGACTCCCTGGAAGCAATGAAGAAGACTTGGCTCAATGCATTCGAATCGAGTGTTCTTCACACGCTCCGATCGCTGTCATTCCCCTCGATTGCTCCATTACGGATGCCGCTAGAGTTTTGTTTCACCTCGCCGACCTCGCCTCCCTTGTCCGACGAACATTTGCCTCGCAGCCCCTCTTCGTTCGCTCAGGACAATGCTGGCCCTGTCGAGACGGAACGAGGAGAGCGAGAATGGTGGTCTCATCGGTTTAAGCAAGTTGTGAACGAGTTTTTGCGGGATCGGGGTTACCGACCGGACATTGTGGAAATCCAGGCAGGCCCAACAGGCACGCTTGCCCAAAGAAAGGAGAAGCCCGATCGGCGAAAAAAGATGTCGACCGTGCACCAAGGTGTACCTGCTCCCCTTACACTGGTGACTGCATCTGCGGTGAATACAAAGCACTCTGAGAAAGGACGCGTCGCTGTTCCCGAGAACCAAGGTGGGATCATGAGGTTGCTTGGCCGTAGGGGTGCTTAGATCAACGGGCTTGCGCGAGAGACTCAATTCTTTTGTTCAGTTTCAGTTCACATACCAAATACCCGTTGATTCTTAGATATGTACAACAATAAATTATTAATACAATGGCAGCATCAAATTGTTGGCCAATGTATTAAATTGATGACCGAGCCATGTACGGAAGCGGGCCGGGATTCCTTCAGGTAGGGTTGCTCAGCCCCCGGGACTGTCCCTGTTAGAGTCAACAACATAAATACTGTGGGGGAAGACGCACAGCGCTAAGGACAACGCTCACCACCGCATTTCTTTGCCCACTTCAACTGTCTACCTTCGTTCCTCTCTTTCCATCCATTTTGAGTAACTTCTTCGTCTGTACTGCTACGTTCAACGAGTCGGGCGGAAGAGCAAGAAATTATGGCAGTCAAGTCAAAGTCGCGGCAGACTCGCTTTCCAGTCGTACGTCACCAATGTTCTCACTCAATCAGGTTATATGCTCACATCCATTCTCACAGGCGCGAATAAAGAAGATCATGCAGAAAGACGATGAGGTGGGAAAAGTCGCTCAGGCTACACCAGTGCTCATATGTGCGCATCTACCCTCTTTGTTATGACTCACTCTGAAGCGTTATTCCATGCAGCGAAAGCACTTGAGATCTTCATGCAGAAATTGGTTGACGAGGCAGCGCACGAGGCAAAGTCGAAAGGCTCTAGAAAAGTCGCCGCATATCACCTCAAGCGCACGATTGAGAGTATAGACATGTTCGACTTCCTCAAGGACTTGGTCGTGGGTGTGCCTGATCCAGGAGACAAACCAAAAAAGGAAGAGGTGGGCCATGATGGAGAGCCGAAGAAGAGGAGGGGACGCGGGAAGGGGAAGGCGAAGAAGAAGGAAGAGAGTGAGGAGGAGGAAGAGGAGGAGGAAGAGCACGAGCACGAGCACGAGCAGGAGGAGATGGATGAGGAGTATGATTGAGCCAGCTGCAGAGAGTGCCCTGTGCGGAGAATCCCCCCTCTCCCCCCTAGCGTTCGGGATGAGGGAGACGACTGGAGTACGGACAACAGCGGCTAGTGCATGCCAGGGTGACGACTACGTGTGAACAAGCACATGACGGCTTGTATTACTAGCTTGTACTGTGATACCCTACACAGCTGCTAATGAAGCAGATACCCCCTCTTGACATGTTCGGCTCACGATCGTCATGCTTCTCGTTCAGCTGTGTTTGATAGGTATCACTCATGTCGAAATATACATATTGTTCATGGTGTGGACAGGAGAATGGTTCCTAGAAGTACATAACGCGTCCGTTTCATGTCAATTCAACTTCCCCCCTCAGGACGAGCTGTTCCACAAGGCGGTATGAGATCAAGTGTATTCCTCGTTTCTTGATCTCCAAGGGAGTCCCGCTACATGCATAGAACAATAATCAGCTCAGTCCTATGGCATGATCCAGCGACGAGCTCACTCGGGCATCAGCACAGGTCCACAGTCCTGCTTGGTGCGTATGAACACCGCCTTGTCCAAATCTGGCGTTGACACTGTGCATAATTGTAATGTCTGCCCTGAAAGATAATAAGCAGAACAGCGCACCCATGCCACGTCCATCCGGAAGGATCTCATCCAGTGCTTGCAGCTCGGCGGGCAGGTTTCCCACCACGTCACGGATGAGCGACTCCTCAAATATCTGCTGATAGGACTCGATCAAGGTTTGTTCTGCAACGGAGAGACGCGTCTGCATTGCAGGGGTGCTGTTGATGTAGGACGCGTATCGCATAATCTGTCAGGGCAATAAGCAAGCCGTATGCTGTAGCTTAGAGATGATGCTTGCCTTCTCCTGTCGCGTAGCGATGTATGAACGTAGCAGCCACCCAACGCGATCTAGCTCCATCTGCACCAATCCAATCTTTTCATGATCCTCTTCACTCGCACCGTCAATCTTCAATACTCCAATGAGCTTTGCCTACTGTTCCTCATCAGCGTTTGTCCCAAGGCATGTTCGCGGTAGTCAAGCGTGCGCACCTGTGCATCCATATACCCCATAATCTTTCCCACGAGTTCGCCCTCAAACGACATGACGTCGGGCGAACATCGTTCCGTCATCCAGGCCTTGACGAGCAGAGAGATAGGATCTGTCCGATCATTGTCCAGGTCATCCGGGAAGGTGTCCTCTTGCGGTTCGGGGCTCGGTGAAGGTAGATGTGACTGGCCATTAGACCAGGATGTTCCCGTATTCCAGTCGGACATAGCAAGGGCGTCGAAGTGGACAAGGCCCGGCGCCAGCACAAATGCAAGAAAGCAGTCAGCTAGAGAGACGCGCACGCATTGCGCCTCGCGTTACGCGTCGCAACTAAAGGCGGGACCAGGTTTTCTGATGAGGGTCCACTCACAAACAAAAAGGTGCATACAACCACCACATTGTTCTCGTCGTCTACCGTAGACATGTCCCAGACTATAATCCTGTCAGTCTCTTCTCGACCCAATGGGATAACTGTTGACTACCATCCAGATATCCGTTGTCCAACTTCACCTTCACGACCAAGGAGGCGCAGCCTGAGGAGGATCCTTCAGTCGCCGCGCGCCTACAGCGACTACAGAATAACTATGAGGACTATGGGATGAGGCGTACAGTCGAAGGCGTGCTGGTTGTGCACGATCATGGACATCCGCATATTCTGATGCTCCAGATCGCGAACGCGTTCTTCAAGCTGTGCGTAACGCCTCCTCTACTCACCCCACCTGTCTAAGGAGTCATCGTCGACCTGTTTAGACCCGGCGACTATGTTAAACCGGGAGAGGATGAAGTTGAGGGGCTGAAGAAGCGGCTCGACGTTCGCCTTGAGCCAACGAGTCCGCCCTACAGTGAGAGTACGGACAACTGGGAGATTGGAGATTGCTTGGCACAATGGTGGCGACCAAACTTCGAGACGTTCATGGTATGTTCCTGCTTGCTGGGACAAACATTGTACTGACACATACTACGCAGTATCCGTTTATTCCAGCTCACGTTACTAAACCGAAGGAGTGCAAGAAAATGTTCCTCGTCCAGCTGCCAGAGAAAAAGGTCATGGCCGTGCCAAAAAATATGAAGCTGCTTGCCGTGCCACTGTTTGAATTATACGATAATTCAGCGAGGTGAGTGTTCTGGTCTTGGCCCGTTGCGGTCGTGCGAGCAAATGCTAACGCCTGCTCAGGTACGGCCCACAGTTGTCTGCTATCCCGCATCTCTTGTCTAGGTACAACTTTGTCATGCAGTGAGCGAAGGATGGTCTGACTGGAATGCGTGCGATGACTAAGAGTAGCCATCATGTAGCTTTATACGTTGTAATTTGTGCTGCAGAAATACTTTAAGATTATCTGCCTGAAAAGATCCCCACAAAGAAAACAAAGATACTGCGGTCACGTGGGGCAAAGAAGACCAAAGAATGGACAATAGAACGGAGGTAAACAAAATCTGTTTTTCAATATCGACCATATACTCAGGCGATGCACATGATCAGCTAATAACGCGACCAAGGGGTATCGCGTTGGTTTCTGCTCTCTATATACCTACCATTTTCAACGCTGGTACAAGTTGTACAGTGTCCGACCCCCGCAGTCTGTTTCTGTAGGTCATGGGAACCACTTGACAATCGTGCTGTCACTCACAGCTGCCCAGATAGCCGCTTTCCAATTACAAGTTCTCGTGCGTATTGTTTACGCACTTTTCACTGGTATTTTACACTGACCAGAGTGAAGGATGCACAGCCGCAAGAAGACAAGACCGTAGTTGCACGGCTGAGCCGGTTGCAGAAGGACTTCTAAGCATTTGGGATGAGACGAACTGTCGAGGGCATTCTGATGGTGCACGATCATGGGTATCCACATGTCCTAATCCTCCAAGTTTCGACATCATTCTTCAAACTGTGCGTTTGTCTTTCGCTTGTGTGGCACTGGATCTATTCTGACGCGTCCTGCAGGCCAGGTGATTACCTCAAACCCGGAGAAGATGAGATCGAGGGACTGCGCAGCCGATTGGATAGTCGCTTGCTGCACAGGTTTCAGGCGTTCAGTGAGGATATACAAGAATGGGCGATTGGCGACTGTGTTTCGAGGTGGTGGCGACCGAACTTTGAGACTTACATGGTGCGCTTCGTGTTTTATTCTACTGCCCCCACACAGAATCCTAATCTATCTCAATAGTACCCCTTCATTCCGGCTCATGTTACGCAGCCGAAAGAGTGCAAGAAAACATTCGTGGTTGCGCTTCCAGAGCACATGGTTTTGGCGGTGCCGAAGAATATGAAGCTCTTGGCCATACCTCTGTTTGAGTTGTACGAAAACGCGGAAAGGTATGTTTCAGCACTAAGCAGATCCAACACATTTGGCTCACTATTCAACATAGGTATGGTCAACAGCTGTCGACAATTCCAAACATGCTATCGGGTTATGATCTTGTGATGCTCTGACGGGACTGTATCATGTCGCATTTCCTTGGCCTGAGGGGAAAGATTTGTCCGTTTCCAGCATCTAGAGTGTCTTGCATTTGCACACGAATTGAGATGACATCATCGATGTATACAAGTCATGCATTGTCTTTTCCTTGTCATACTGAGACAGGGCCCTACAAATCACTAACAGGTTGAGATGTTACAAGTCCTCCAACATGGGAAGTACCGTATCAAGTTGCGGAGAATAGTGGATATACAATAAATACCAGGAGCCATGTAATCATGTTGCGCACGTCAACAATGTCGCAATAGCGGGCTGACCAACGTAAAACCATGTACATAATCCCTACGAAGACATCAGTGACGCGCGACAGGGAAACGGCAGCCATACGATCATGACGTATCCAGCAACGAGTAGTAGACCCTCGGCAGGAGTTGTCCACGCATCAAGAGAAGAGTTGTTGGTGAGGTACATGACACCTATAAGTATCGCAACTTCATATAGATCTACCCAGGACATGAGACTCTGTAACATTGCAAAGAATAAGTACACACCAAATAACAAAGACATTGGCTTGCCCAGTCCCCAACCAATCAAAACGACAAGAGGGAGCCAGAAGAGTGCAAACTCTATGATTATTTATCAGCATGTGCTAATGGAACGATTGAAGACTTGACGTACGAATCGATAAATCCATTGCAAGCCCACTAGGACGAGGAGGCAGTGGATCCGTCATAGGCAGCTTCCTATATGTCAATCTCATCTCTGTCAAAGAAGGCAAGTAGCACTCACGATGGCTCGTTGGAATAGATAGCACAGGCCAATGAGAACATCAGATCCAAAGGTGAGGAATGGAAGAAGGATAAGACCGAACCATCTGGCGCTCGTCAGGCTTTCTGTCTTAGGAGGAACGACAAGGTACCTACTCAAGAGTGAAAGGCTCTGTTGTGACGAAGGGGAAGCTATCAACCAGCTACGGAGAGAGAGTTAGCTAGATGACTCTCTGGATGAAGTCCGACACACCCATAGAACGGTCACAATAAGGACGCCAAGAAAGATTGCAACGAGGAAAATGCAAAGCCACGGAGGCACGATGGGCTCTTCTTCTTCGTAAATTTCCCTTATCTCGCGCTCTGGCGCTTCGTAGCTTACATCCTCGCTCACGATCCAAGGAAGAATCAGTCGGGAACCTAGGTAGACGACAATGAGAATAATCGCCATCCCCCTGCTGATTTGGAGAATTTCTGCTTGAGTGGTCGTGACTTGAGCGGTCGTCGCGGGAAGGGCGATGCCGAACGTTGCTGCGTAGAACGCAACAAGAACTAACAATGACAGAACCCTAGGAGAGTACATAAACCAATAATCTAGGGAAAAGCTGGAAGTCATACGCAAGTGAGATGAGAGATTGATTTAGTCGTGCCGGTGCACCCCCGGCCTGTGAAGCAAGCAGAGCAACCCCCGGGAGAACCAGAAGTTGTAGAAGTAGTACCCCTGCAACGACTGATTGAAGCAGCCGAAGTTCGCATCTCAGGAGGAGAATAACAGCAAGAGAAGCCGGGGCACCACTGAAAATAACTTGAGGGGGCATGCGATGACACAAACTAATTACTTACTTGCCTATCGTCACGGCCATTAGGCCGCCTAGTGTCTGTTATGGATATAAGCTGAAGCATCACTACCAATAGGTTGCACCCACCTTTCCCCAATGTAACTTCATCTGTGCCCCGAGGAAATCTAACACAATCTGCAAAGGAACAATCGCCACGAAAGAGACTGCTTGGCATTCAGTACCACGTTCTGGACAACAGGACAAACACCCACGAGCAAAGACGACTTTGAAGTCCCAATTGAGAAAGTGTCCAAGCCAAGCTATTGGTACGAAAAGAAGGAGGGCATTGAGCCATGTCCGTACCACCAGATATCGCAAGCCGCTTCCCGGGCCTTCTTCTCTCATGTCTGCTTGGCTTCGCCTCCACGCTTCAGCAGCATGGGTGCTTTCTCCGAAAGTTTCTTTTTCTGGTACTGGAGGCGGCTGAGCACCGGGAGCAAAGTAAGCATATTGAATTTCCTCTCTTGGAGTCGTGTATCGCCCGCCAGGATAAGGATAGGTCTTTCGTGCCGCTGTCATTGTGCGGCTCTGGTGTACCGGAGGAGGTACTTGTGCTGGTGTTTGTGCTGCATACGCTCGCTCAGCAATTGAAGCTTCCTCGTTATAAGTTCTTGGTGGTGGTCTCCAGGATACATTAGGATAGCTATGAGCAGGCGGCTTCGGAGGCGGTCGGGGAGGGCCAGGAAGTGGTGCATCTGGTTTAAACTCGGACGGTGCCATGTTCGAAGCTGGGCGCCAGTAACTGTCCGTGTAGTTCATATCGGTTCTATTCCAAGACGTCATGGTAAGGGGCGCGTCAATCACAAGCGTGAAAATAGCTTCAAAGTGCCAGGTAGACAGAAGGCCAGATATTGGCGAACAGGGACGCGATCTCACGTGACAATGGAGACCCTAGAGTTGTTGCCAATGGCCCTCACAGTCAGTGTTTCTGAGCAGCGTTTCTTCCAGTAAGTGTGAGGCAGTGACCAGGAACGCAATGAAGTAAAACCAGGCCTGGCTGGAATGTGAGGAGGATGGAAGGACGTGAAGTCGAGGCAAACATGCGGAGGGAACGTCCTTCGGTACCGGCTGCACTGCCCCTACTAGAGTAAACTCCACAAGACATAAGCAGCTTCCGGCCAGGGTCTTTCACATACCTTCGGCCTTCTGAATGTCATCAAAGCAATTTTAACCGCCAGACAAATGAAACGTCGAATACACAATAACATTAAACATAAATAACTCCTCCCTAGAAATACAACAAAGTTTCTTCTTCCAATAACGCCATCGACCAGCTAATGCTACAAGTAATAACCAATGCTTTCATAACTATCTAGAAACAAACAAAAGTCTCGAGCAAAAGGCACCTTCCTTTCAATGGGGATTGTCTACGTAAGTCAAAATGCATAAGGCTGAGGATGCAACTATCTGTTGCCATGAGTGGGTTGTTGGTGATTCTTTTTGGTTTTTCAGGTGTGGGATATTGCGATGATTGTACGTGCGATAAAGCCATCAAGGGTATTTCGTGACGGGTTGAAAACATTATGCCATGACGCTAGCCAGTAGGGCCATCCGGATCTGCGCGACATACGTCAGTAAGGCACCTCTCACAGGGTGAGTGAGGGGGCATACAAAGAGACCGTATCTCATCTGCCGGAAATAGACAGCTCGTCTGGAGTCGAAGTCGACTTCAGGGTCGATTTCTGGGACGCATTAGAGTCTTTGGATTGATGTAGATGTGAACGTGACTTACCGCTCACACGAGGAAGAGGATGCATAACAATCATCTCTGGTTTTGCACGGGCCAGAACTGCGTGATTAACAACATACGCGTCTTTGACGGCGTTGTAGTCATCCTGATTGGTGAAGCGCTCTTGTTGGACACGAGTAACATAGAGCACGTCGGTCTGGGAGAGGACCTCATCTAGCGTGCCGTACTCCGCAAACGGAATGCCCGCTTTGCGTGCTTCGCTTTTGACAGAAGAAGGCATTCCGAGTGACGGCGGGGAGACAAAGTTGAGCTTGACCTGATAATAAGCCAAGAGCTTAACGAGGCTGTGCACAGTCCTGCCGTTCTTCAGATCGCCCATCATCGTGACAACCTTGCCGTTGACGGTACCGAGCTCAGAACGAATGGTATATACGTCAAGCAGGGCCTGAGTTGGATGTTCTCCGATACCATCGCCAGCATTGATAATTGGTACAGGCGAATACTTGGCAGCTTGCTGAGCACTGCCAACTGAGGGATGGCGGATGACGATGGCGTCGGTATAGCACGCTAGAGTCCGGATGGTGTCGGGCAACGTTTCTCCCTTAACGACCGAAGAACGATCTGTAGGCACCTGAACAACTTCTCCACCAAGCCTCTTCATGGCGGCTTCAAACGAAGATGACGTTCTGGTCGACGGCTCATAAAACAGTGTACACAAGACCCGACCGCGCAGGACGTCCAAGCTGCCATTACGTTCCACCTGCAGGCGCATCTCATGTGCAATATTGAAGAGATCATGTACATCCTGATGAGAGAATTGCCCAACGGAGAGTATATGACGACGGCTGAAGGCTGGATGACCTGTGAAGCCAGCGAAGGGCCGGGTGGGACCACGAGGCGCAGTGCTAACCATGCTCTGAGGTGTGGCAGTAGTAGCAGCGGTTGCAGTGGACAAATGCGTCAAACCCGGAACAGCGCCTGCGTCGGTGGCACGCAACTGAGGCGATTTGTAAGCGCTCCCACTGCTCAAAGTAGGAGATGGTGGAACTTCTTGCAGCTGCGGCCTGACCGCAGAAGCAATGGATGTCCTGCGAGGCTTCTCCACCGTGTGACGTTTGGGCGAGATCATGCCAGAGACATCCCGGCCCATAGGTGTTGAAACCACGATGCCGTCTAAATACGCTGTGTGGCCCTGCATGACAACGCGATGAACGGTGCCAGGCAACATACGACCTTCCAATGGTGACCAATGCGTCTGGCGGGGCGTGAAGACCGCGTTACGATCCACCACAACCTCTACATGTGAGGACGGTTGCTCGGGAATATCGAAGATCCTCATCGGATTGTCATGTAGCCGGATCTTGATGTCGTCTAGTGTCAGCCTTCCATCCATAACAGCAGACATGAGCAAGGGCATCGTTTCTTCGAAGCCGGACCCAGGAGTGTATTGGTGACCAAGGGCCTTGGCAAGCTGATAAGGCATCGGGCCAGTTGAGAACACATCAATAAAGGCGAGGTTCTCCCATAATGCTTGCTGATCGGCTAATGTCGGCAGGCAGGGCGCATGGAGATATTTCTCGCGTGTAAAAAACAACGAATACACGGACACATCACAGGTGACCTTGAGGTCCTTCCCTTTGCTCAGCGCGATCAAGAGGATATCTTCTTTTGTGCGGACGTTAGTAACGTGCACGCTTCTGTTGTTCAGGCTAGCGAGCAACAGTATCGAGGCCAGTTCATTTGTGGTGGCATCAGTCACGATGGGTTTGTCAGCAGGCCATGTGGTGAAATGGGCTGCTGTGACGGCAATGCTCTCTGCGCTGGTAAGGCACAACGATTTGGCAGCGATCTTGAGGTCATCCGAATGAACGTTATCCGCAGTGGCGACAACAGACAAAGCATAATCACAGTATGTCTTCCCGGAAACTTGGCGTTGAGCAAGCTCCAGGGCCTGGTCGTCCTTAATCCCGCCGTCGGAAATAATGTGCATAGTAGTGAAGCCACCACTGACAGAGGCCCTAGTCGCCTGGAGGAGAGAATCCAGGTCCTGGTGTAGCAAGTCCGGCACATACGCGTTTACATTGATGAGGCCGGGGAAGGTGAAGGTTGTGTGGGATGTCTTGAAGTCCGTAGGTGACACATCCAAGGCCAACTTGCGGACGAGTGCCTCTACAAGGAGTTTGGCCACTTTGACATTGGTAATGATTGGAATTGCAAAATCAACAGCCATCCGCCGGGTCATGTAACCACGACTATTATAGCCTTCTGGCCGACGATACTTGTTACGTGACGGCAGGTTGATATATAGGTCGATGAGACGGTTGGACAAATGCTGAGTCAACGAATACTCAAGCTTCTGCTTGTCTGTCACACCAGCAGGAAGCGCCTCTAGGTACTTGCATGGGACATGGTGCTCAGTGAAGAAATCGGCAGTTCCGGCAGTAGCAAAGAGGTTGTACCCGGCGCGATGAAGCTTCTGAACTGATGGCAGCATCTCGAGCTTCTCTTTGTATCCACCAATAGAGATGAGGATGTTGCTTTTTGGCTTGACATTGCCAGTCGCCAAGAAAGCTTTCATGTAGGCCTCGAACTTGTTTTCTCCGAAACAAGCAACTTCACCCGTAGAAGCCATTTCGACACCCAAAACAGGGTCGGCGCCGGCCAGACGGCTGAAACTGAACTGAGGTGCCTTTACACCGACATAATCGGGAGGAAGGTTTAGATCGGGATATGATTCGACAGGAATGCCGAGCATGACCTTGGTAGCCATCTCCACGGCATCTACTCCGGTCACCTTGCTGACGAAAGGGAACGAGCGTGCGGCGCGGAGATTACACTCGATCACTTTGATCTCGTTGTTCTTTGCAATGAACTGAATGTTGAATGGGCCGGTCACGTTCAGAGCATTCCCAATCTTTTGTGTGGCATCTTCGATGCGGCGGACAGTCTCGGGGTCCAGATCCTGGGGAGGCAATACGAGAGTAGCGTCGCCGGAGTGCACACCTGCATTCTCGATATGCTCCGAGATGTAGTGCATAACAAGCTTGCCGTCCTTGGCGATGGCGTCCATTTCAATTTCCTTTGCCTCTTCAATGTATTTAGAGATGACGACAGGGTAGTCCCTTGAAACTTCCGCAGCCTGTCCAAGGAAGTTCGAGAGGTCGTCCGCAGAGTACACCACATTCATTGCAGCACCCGACAGGACGTATGAAGGGCGCACAAGCACTGGATAGTTCACTTTTGCACAGAACTCGTGCGCCTCTTGCAGGCTCGTTAGTTCTTTCCACAAAGGCTGATCCACGCCGATCTTATCGAGCAAACGAGAGAATTTGAAGCGATTCTCCGCAGTATCGATCATTTCCGGGGAAGTGCCAAAAATAGTGACATTCTGGCGGTATAAGGGCAGGGCGATGTTATTGGGTGTTTGCCCCCCCATGGAAAGGATGAGACCAGATGAGTGCTCAACATCATAGATGTCTAGAACGGTCTCGAGACTAATATTCTCGAAGTACAGACGATCTGCTTCATCGTAATCTGTACTGACCGTTTCCGGGTTGTAGTTGACCATTACCGTCTTGTAGCCTTGTTGACGAAGAGTACGGATGGCGCGCACCGCGCACCAGTCGAATTCAACAGAGGAGCCAATGCGATAAACACCAGAGCCTAGCACGATGATACCGCGATCCCCAAACGACACGTCGTGCTCTACGGCGTTGTACGTCGTATAGAGATAGTTCGTGTATGCGGGGAACTCTGCAGCCACGGTATCGATCTGCTTCACGAACGGCGCAATTTCATACTCCTGTCGGAGGCGACGGATAGCGAGCTCGTTCGAGCTAAGATAGGAAGCAAGCTGACGATCACAAAAGCCCATCCTCTTAGCCTGGCGAAGCATACCCGGGGAAATAGTCGAAGCAGTGAATTCCCTGCTGGCAACTTAGCCATCAAAGTCACATTGAGAGAGACTTGCACTTACGTAAGCATTTGTGACATGCCCCACAGTGACTCTAGTTTGCGCAAGAACCACTTGTCGATGTTGGTCAGTTCCCAAATCCTGTCGACCGAATAGCCCTCCTGGAATGCAGTAGCAATGGCGAACATGCGCATATCCGTGGGGTTGGATAGCTCATCTTCGAGGAGGGCATGAAGATGTTGCTTGTTCTCTGCCTTCCAACTGGTCTACGAAGGTCGTCAGGGTCCGAATCAGATTCAAGATGCAGACAAAATATACTGGATCAAATCCGCCAAAAGAATCATCAATGGCCCGAATGGCCTTCTGAATCGTTTCCTCGAACGTCCTCCCAATGCTCATAACCTCACCAACGCTCTTCATGCTCGAGTTGAGCAACTTGCTTACTCGCGTAAACTTCTTCAGGTCCCAGCGGGGGAACTTTACGACAACGTAATCGAGGGAAGGCTCGAAACAGGCGCACGTGACTTTGGTCACGGAATTCTTGATCTCGTTAAGAGGGATGCCGAGACCCAGCTTGGCGGCGATGAAGGCAAGAGGGTAACCAGTAGCCTTTGAAGCGAGAGCGGAGGAACGACTCAGTCGAGCTAAGAGATAAATCAGTTCATCCTCCCACACGCTTTCAGTGACAGCGTACCGTTGACTTCGATAATACAATACTCTTTGGAGAAGGGATTCAACGCATACTGAATGTTACACTCTCCAACAACGCCTAGGTGCCGGATTACGTTGACCGCCGTGGTACGCAACATATTATACTCTGTGTCCGACAGCGTCTGAGACGGGGCAACCACGATCGAGTCTCCAGTATGAATTCCCAGAGGGTCGAAGTTCTGTCAAGTATGAGCACCAATCTCGTGATCAAGGATGACCAGGGGACTCACCTCCATGTTGCAAACAGTGATACAATTATCCCGGCAATCGCGCACAACCTCGTACTCGATCTCCTTCCAGCCCTTCATGCTCTTCTCCACCAGCACCTGCGGGCTGGTCGCGAAAGCCTTGTTGCAAAGGACCGTGAGCTCCTGCTCATTCTTCGCAAATCCAGAGCCGAGCCCTCCAAGCGCGAAGGCAGCACGGACAATGACGGGATAGCCGATCGACGTGGCAGCGGCCACAGCCTCTGGGACGGTCGTCGCACTGGCGGATTGGGCGCAGCGCTCACCAATCTGCTCCATGCTCCTAGCAAAGAGCTCTCTATCTTCGGTCATTATGATCGTGTCGATAGGCGTGCCCAAGACCTGCACCCCAAGCTTGGCGAATTCATCCTTGAGCTGTATGCCCACGTTGAGTGCGGTCTGGCCACCAAAAGTGACGTAGATCCCGTCCGGACGCTCGTAGTTGATGACCTTGCGTACAAACTCGCTCGTGACTGGGAGGTAGTAGACCTTGTCCGCCATTCCCTTGCTCGTCGCGATGGTAGCGATGTTCGGGTTGAGAAGGATGCTATAAATGCCCTCCTCTTTCAGTGCTTTGAGCGCTTGCGAGCCGGAATAGTCAAATTCGCCAGCCTGGCCGATGGACAGCCCTCCTGAGCCGAGGATGAGAACCTTTCTAACCGTCGCGCGAGGTACACGATGCTCGTTCTCAACTCTGGATCCACCTGGCATGGTGACTGCAGTAGGAGGCTGCTTCGTCGCATAGTCCACGACCTTGCCGATGAAGACATCAAACAAGAACTCGGTATCCCTCGGACCAGGTGTGGATTCCGGATGAAACTGGACAGAGAAAAACGGTTTCTCAGCATGATAAATACCTTCGTTGCTCCCATCGTTCGCGTTCTGGAACAACTCCTGCCATCCTTCTGGCAATGTATGCGCATCTACTTCGAATCCGTGGTTCTGAGAGGTGATATAGCACCTTCCAGACTGCGCATCCGTGCAGGGGATATTGTGTCCGCGGTTACCGTATTTCATCTTCTTGGTGTTTGCGCCAGCGGCGAGTGCGAGCAACTGGTGACCAAGACAGATACCGAAGATGGGTTTCAAAGCGTCACCTGTCTGCGAGAGCGCGCTGCGTAACCGTGCAATGGTGGCCGACACCGTGGTCGGGTCACCCGGGCCGTTCGAGATGAACAGGCCATCGTACGCGTCCTCAGAGATGGCGAGGAAGTCATAATCCCAAGGGACGACTTTGAGCTCGATGCCCCGACTGGTGAAGCACCGGATCTGATTGTACTTCATTCCTACGTCCACCGCGATGACCCGAATGGGGCGACCAGAGGGGTGCATGAGGGGATCTACGCTAGACACCTCCTTCGGGTTGAATATGCGCGCCTGGGTGATCGAGACCATCTGGACGAGGTTGAGCGAATTAGGATCGGAGAAAGGCAAGTCTTCGTAGTTTTCTTTCCACGCGCCGGAGCTCGTTGGGCTGCCCGTCCTGCTTGCTACACGTGACGAAGGCATGGTTGCGGTAAGTGCATCAGTGGCGGTGGTACCGTACGGCATGCTCAGTCTGTCAGGCGTTCCGGGGCGCCGCACAAGCACCTTGCATAGCATGCTTCCCTTCTCACGAATGCGCTTTGTCAAAGCACGGGTATCGACGCCGTAAATTGCAGGTATGCCGTTTTCCTTCAGCCAATCGCCAAGGGAGCTCTTCGCAAGCCAGTGCGAGAAATCCTCCGAGTAGTAGGCGACAATCAGTGCTGCGATATGGATCTTGGAGGATTCGAACTCAAGGGGTAATTCGCGGATGGGAGCGGTCTTGCGTTCTGGAACACCATAGTTACCCACGAGGGGGTAAGTGAGCACAAGGATCTGGCCCTCGTATGACGGGTCCGTCAAGCTTTCCGTATAACCAACCATTCCTGCGCCCCGAGCGTGCTTCAGCCAACCGCCCCAGTAGAGGAGCAGGAAGGCGGCTCACCGGTCTGGAATACACACTCGCCAGCGACGCTCTTCCCTGGCGCACCGAAGCTGATTCCCTCATATGCCGTCCCGTCCGCCAACTCAAGCACTGCATCTCCATTACCAAATCCGGTCGCAGTCAGGGCTGAAGGCAGCACGGTCACAGGAGGGGCCGGGGTCACCGGGATGAAGGGCGAGCGAAGGGTAGGTCCGCCGTTCACATTTTCGGCAGCAGCATTGGCTGCTTCCTGCGCCGCTCCAGCGGTATTGATGGGCTCTGTAGGCGTGGCATCGAGCTCGAACTCGGAGCCCGCTGAGCTGCCGCTGGTACTGAGACCCGAGCTGGGAACAGCCATGAGGCGGGGATCGGCAAGGCCGGTGGATATGGTGAACATCGGGGCCTGCCCAGCAGTGCCGTTGGTGTGAACATGCTTATCCGATGATGGTTCCATCGTTTTGTTTCTGCTTCTCTCCGTATTTCCTTTGCTGGTCGTTGAAGTTCGTTAGGTGGTGCTGTGGAGTTCGCGCCGAGGAAGAAAGATGTGAGGATATCCGAGAGAGGAAGAAAGAGATCGTTTGGATTACAGTCACGTAGCTCTGATGAAATGAAAAGAGTCGCGCGAATGGTGTCCGTCTTCTCCAGTTTCTTTCTGGAGGAGAGGAGAGAAAGAGAAAGAAAAGCTTAGAACGCGAACCCCGAGTCAAATTTAACGCGTCCAACGGTTGCTCAGCCTCTCCGACTCCGATGACCAAAATAAAATTTCATTCTCCGATTCTCAGGGACGTGATCATAGCAAGGGTATTGAGAAAAAGGGAGAGTACAACAGAGTGCGTTTATTCTCTATCACAGTTAAGATTAATGTACATCCAGTTCATTATCATTACAATACTATGCAGTGGTATTTACGTGGAGGACAATAATGAAAGTCATTAAATGAAAAGAAGGTGTCATCGCACCCAAAAGAGACAGAAAGCAAGACAGCCTCCCCACCGACCCTACATCGACCCTTCTTTGTTGTTGCGGATATACGCTTGCAGCAAGTCCAAGCTAATCTGAGAACTCCCGCCTTGCACTTGTTGTCCTTGTTGTTGCTGCATCCCAAATCCGGCCAGGTTCATCGGAATCATCCCCTGCCCTCCTCCACCCCCTTGAGTGTTGAATCCTCCTTGCTGTTGCTGGGTCATATTGCCCACCCCCACGCCACCCATATTCAAACCACCCATGGCCATGGCTTGCTGCAGCTGCTGGGCGTTAAATCCCCCCATCCCACCGCCACCACTAGGGTTCTGTGGGGCCAAAGGTTGATTGAACATGTTCTGTATCGTTTGATTGATGTTCATGCCATTGCCTGGACCACCGGGCATGCCACCGCCCATCCCGGCTTGCTGCCCCATTCCACCATTATTGTTCATCATGAAGTTCTGCATCGCCGTCATCGCAGCGTTGTTGACCCCGCCCATATTGCCGGCCATGCCGTTAGGTCCACTTTGCATCCCGACACGCACTCCAACCTGATTCGGTGCTTGCCCCTGCATTCCGTTCGCTGCCTGTAGTTGAGTCTGTCGGATACGCATCAGGGTCTGTTGAGCCCACTGCTTCTGCTGCTGCCACTGCTCCGGATTTGTGCCAGGGGGTGGAGCGGGCATACGAAGTATTTGTTGCATTTGCTGAATTATGCGCGACCGTTGGCCTTGTTGCTGCAGTTGAGGTTGCTGCTGCGATAGCTGAGGTTGTTGTTGGGGTAGCTGAGGTTGTTGCTGTGGAGCAAGCTGTTGCGGCTGAACTTGCGCTTGCATCGTTGTCCGTTGCATGGCCTGCTGTTGCATGACCTGCTGTTGTGGGGTCTGGTGTGGCATAGGCTGAGGTTGACCAGGCTGGGTTATCTGCTGCTGCGGTTGCTGCAAACCTTGATTAGATGCTTGATTCCGGGCCTGCACTTGAGCCTGAGCCTGAGCCTGAGCAGTCTGAGCCTGGATAAGCATCCGCAGATACGCTTGCCGTTGTTCTTCGGTAACCATTGGCAGTCCAGGACGTCCGTTGACCATGGCCTGCTGTTGTGGCTGCTGTTGTGGCTGCTGCTGCTGCTGCAATTGTGCTTGCTGCAATTGCAATAGCATGGCAGGATTTTGTGATATCATTGGGGCAAGAACATTGGAAGGCTGGGGACCAGTGAATTGCGGGGGAACTGCCCTGTCGTGGAAGCAAATTGCCATAACCATCTTGACGTCCTTAGGAATAGGAGGATACATAAGTACCAGTCCAGTATCCTGCCTACCATTCATGGGAACAGGGATGTAAGCAAGCCTAGCACCCCTCTGAAACATATCGTTGAACTGCTGGAACATATTCTGGTTGAACTGCGCTTTGTCGCCTAATTTCGAATCCGCGACGGGAGTGATCCACAATGCAAGCGCCATTTCCATCAGTTTTTTCACATACGTCTTTTCCCCGAAGCGACTTGCAAACCAGGCTGGTACATGAAGGCTGTCCGGCCAGCTTCTGAGAAGCTGCTGACTAAAAACGCACACATGAGAACGGTATGCGAGGACGCCATGGCATCATGACATACATTGCTTCCACTCGGGTATCTTGCCGATTCAACCTACCCACACCAGCGAACACCATCAAGTTTTGTCCCGTGTCTGATTTCCAAGTGAACGCAATGTCTCGTAACGCCTCGGTGTTTAGGAACGGCAGTCGGGGGGCTCCTTGTCCCTGATTTGAAATCTGAACACCTCCCGGTTGCTGCATCGGCATTCCTTGACTACTCGTAGCCATAGGCGTACTCTGCTGTATTTGAGGCTGCATGTTCTGCTGGACCATAGCCATTGGACCCTGTGCGGGCATCTGCTGCATGTGCGGAGCTTGCTGTTGCACTTGGGCATGTGGTTGAGTTGTCGACGGCCGAGTGATACTAGGTTGGGACTGGTTCTCGCCTAGTATGGGACTGTTGCGCATCTGATTGTGGCCAGCCACAGCACCAGGTCGAGGCAACTGACGTGGAGGGACCTGACTCGACAGGGGTATATGTGGCGAGTCAGGTGGAGGTGGAGTCGACTGAGCTGGCAGTAGGGGATGCTGTGCAGCCTGAGCCTGTTGTGCCATCTGGGCTTGCAGAGCAGCTGTGTACTTCTGATGTTGCTGTAACAAAAAGTTTTTCTGTTGTGCTTGAAGTGCGGCTGCGTTTGAGACCGTACTCTCTGGCCGAGAGGGTACGGGTGCTGGCTGCTGAGGCTGAGATGGCCCCGCGTTAACAGACGGAGGGACATTCCCAACAGACGGTGGTCCTGTTGGTAGCATGTTGCTCTGTCTAGGCCACCGAGCATGCACGAGCTCATAAAGACTCTGGTGCATTCTCTCATGTTTGGGCGAAGCGAGCTTGCGTGCAGTTACGCCCAGCCCTCCCAAGACAGCAAGAGCTCGAGCCCTGGAGATATCTTCGACCGTTGCGGACGAATTGTTAGCAGCAAGCTCAGTCTTGACTCTTTGTTGTAGTGCGGGAGGGAGCTGTTGGAAGTAATCTTGAGCTACCTTGTCTAATGCTCGCTTGATTGTTTCAGGATCATTCAAATCTACGCTCACAGGAGGCGGCGTTGGTGGGAAGGGGTAAAGGGTGCCAGGAGGGTGAGCCCGGGGAGACGGCAATGACATGGATGCGCTCTGCGTTAACAGGTTATTGACTTGTTGTCCTCCGGCGGATGGATTCGTCTGTCCAGGTGCTGCAGCATTTGTGGAAACGGAGCGAGCATGTCCCGAAATATTGACATTTGCCTGCTGTGCTCCAGAAAATAAAGGTGCGGGCAACTGGGCCGATGCCGGTGCAGCAATCCTGTTCTGTGCGTTCGGGATGCCTTGTATGCTGGCACTGCGCGAGTGGGTTCCAGCAGGAGGCTGCTTCGCAGTTGCACCCAGTACGACTGAGCTCGGTTGAGGCATGGGTCCGTTGGCAGCGGCCGCTGAACCATTTTGATTGTTCATCGCCAACACGGATTGCCACTGAGCCGGCACGTTCGGTGGTGGCACCGCGGAAATGACTGAGGGTTGTGCTGGAGCGGCATTTTGCAGCTGTATTTGAGCTGGTACGCTGCCTGTAGGTCCAGCCGGGAGGGGCGGCAGAGACATATGAGGTGCTGCTAAACGACGTCCAGCCAATCCACTAGGGGCAGGATGATTAGCTGGTGCAGACTGTACCTGTACCGGGGCACTCTCGTTCTGAGAGGGTGGGTGAGGAGGGTTGGTAACGCTTGGTGGTTGGCCCATAGAGGAGGCAGGAGGTTGGAGCGGCGGGTGAGGACCTGCTGAAGCATCTGTGCTATTTCGGGCACGTTTAGAGTTTGGAGACTGCGCCATGTCAGATTCTGGTGTTGGTCGTTTTGCTGGAGTATTCGCATTGGGCGCTGATTGAGAAAGGACTTCTTCGAGAATAGATCAGGACCCGTTCGAAGCCCCTGTAGACCCTTGGACTCACTGGTGTCGAACCCAGCCAATAACATCTGGAAGTGAGGGAAATGCGGCGGCCGGTTGAACCACACCTCGGATGGTTTGGGTGTTGCCGCTGCATGTAGTTCTGCTATCTTTGGCGCGCTATTCATGTTGATAACGGACAAGTTGATGTTCAACTGGCCAGGGGAATCAGGGGTAGGCATGCGGGACGATTGGGGAACAACGTACCTGTTTCAGCTTCTCTGGCAATTGACCCCACGCACATCCATCAAAGTCTGTGTACTTGTTGCGAATCGCACGAGCACCAGTGTCCGGGAGAAGAGCACTGAGCAGCACCATATGGCGGACGGGATTGGTCATGTGTTTTTGTAGTTTAGAATCTGCGAACGAGCGCAGTTTGGTATGCGATGGTACAGGTGGGCCGGGCGGATTATGGTCGACAAATCCTTCGTTCGCCTGGGACTTGAACAGCTGCCGGACCGTGAGTCAAGAACACTGGTGGAGTGGGTGCAGGCGCGTACCTCCATTCCCGCCACGATACCCTCCACCATGGCGCCTTTACCCTTGGCACCCGTGCCGGGACGGATTCCAAATTTGCTTAGGCATGCCTCCTTGCTCTGGTAACGAGGTAGCATCGACTCGACGCTCTCGAACCAGTGAAGAGGGTTGAGCATTTCGTTCGTCTGGGTGGTGTCGAAGGTGACAGACGCCATGCGGATCTGACCATGTTTCTGGATGGCAGTGAATGTAAGAAAGGAGAGGTTGATGATTGATCAATACGTACGTGCGACTCAGGATATTGCTTAATCAATGCCGTGATCAGGGGGACAACCATGCTGAGTTGCCCCGGCTGGCAATATCTGTCGAGCACGACCACAATGGGGACATCCGGAGGTGTATTGGCGACTGGCACCATTAGATAAAAACTTCTTTGCAACGCTCTACTGTTCAGATGGTTGTTGGAATGAGAGACGTGAATATATGCGCGTGCTGCGAGGAGGGGGGCGGTATGTCAGGTTTCCGGGTAGTACTGTTGATGGCCTCCCAGCGTTGGTGGCGGTGACAATTATTACGTGGTGTGTCAGGACGGCATGGGCGGAGACAAACGACCCTGATAGTTCTTGGTATTCTCGTGTTTCACGATCACCATGAAACAATATATTTTGATCACAACATGATATCTATGCAATGTAAAATGAAAACAAACGGTTACATTGTTACTGAATGGATATATGTAAATAGATAGATGCAACCAACCAATATCATCAGAGCTCAATCAGATGCGGAAACACAGCTTTAACGACTTTCCATCTTGATTCTCTTGGAGGGCGGGCCTTCATTGGCGAGTTTATTTTTCAGTCTCTCTTCCACTATTTTGCTGAGTCTTTCACGCCCCTCAGCCACTGAAGCGTATGTCGTTTTCAGCTCCATCCTCTCTCGTTCCAATGTAACCCAGACTTTGTATCTCGTGTTTGAATCGATCATAATAGGCTCCGAGTGGAACTCAGGAAGACCAAAGTTGTTGTCCCTGCAGAAGTCTGCATCCCAGGTTAGACAACCTGGACTGCTCAATAATACGGACATACCGAGCAGTTCGTTGAAGAACGATTTGGTCTTGATCAGAGACACTGGCGTCTTCTGGCTGTTGTCGTCCCGTGTTCTTTTTTGGGGATTCTTGAGGAGCATTCCTTTGGAGGTGTCTGCGTTTCGGTCGATATCGGCCGATTTTGAAGCTGACGGAGATGTCCCGGAGGGAGGCACAGGGATGGCAACTGAAGGAGATGGCTTGGATGAACTAGCCGTCACAACTGGTGAGTTTTTAGGCGCAAGAAGAGCAACGACAGCAGCAGAGGATAGCCCCAGCGTAGTGGGCGAAATGGTCGGCAGTTTCCCATTGACAGCCAGTCTCCTGTCATCCCAATGCAAAGACGGCCGCCATTGGTCAGACGTGTCAACCCGGCGCTCTCGCGGTGCGGAAGGTGTATCGGTCACCGCTCGGTCCTCAGAGTGTTCCGGTCCTCCACCTGAGTACAGATGTTCCCGAGGGTACGGATGGTACGGCAATTCATCGTGATGTGAAGTGTACTCGTGCGAGTCGTCATAGTGTGAACGACGGTCATCTGAAGGGGGAGGAGCATAGGGAGGATACCCAGGATAGGAGTGAGCCTCAGCAGGACGGTAGTCAGAGTCATATCTCCCTTCAGTCGGATAGTCAAAATGTGACCCAGACGGCCACGGAGCAGTAGGATAACGATCATAGAAGTCTACAGTTGGTTGATTCTGGTAATCACGTTGGTATGACGCGTTTCCAGCAGGGCCATGTGGATCGTATCCGCCACCCATCTCCGAAAGATCGTTCCTGCAGTAATCACGTTCCGGCGGATATCGAGCAGGAGCACTGGGCGGCGGAGGATAGTGTGGACCAGAAAACTCACCAGGGTGATCGTACACAACAGGATAGAGATCTGCTTGATCGGGGTACTCATAGGCCCCGCGACTTTCATGTCGAGTGTGAAAAAAAGGGTCAGGCCCAGGAGGAGCATAGTCACCGTTACCATAGTCAGAAACAGGAGGGACAGAATAAGCATAGCGATCATCAGGACGATCTACCCCATGAGGGTATGTTGGTGGAAGAGACTCGCGAGACGAGAAAGCCTGAGATCCTCTGCCAGCCACACGATGCCCAGCAGCAAAGGGTTGTCGTATATCAGTCATTTGCGCCGGATCAGGAACATAGGGAATGTCAACGCCACCAACAGGAGGTCGAACGTATCCGTTTGGCACAGGGGCCCCACGAAAACGGATGAACTCCAAAATGCCGCGTTCGACGGCCAGAACACAGGCAGCCAGTTTAGCATCATGCTTGGTTTTAAACTTTCCTGTCGAGGCATATAAGCGCCGCTCCTTAGGATTTGTGAAGACTTCCACTCGGGTCGTAAAACCTGCACAACAACGTGAGCCTCGCACACGACTGATTGATCCGAAATACACTGACTGCCATCTGGATTCTTCTGAGCGTCAAACTTGGGGGTTGCATCCAGCCGGAATAACCTGAGTTCTGCACTGATAGCCTCCAAACAAAGCTCCCCTAAGCCTTGTTCTCCTGGAGATAACGTGATGATGTCTCTGCTTTTGGCAATGCCCTTATTATGATCTTTTCCCACCCTCGGCGCTCCGTCTGTTGACCGGTTTTTGTGTATATCTTCTAGAATGGCTTTCACGCCTTGAGAAATGGCGAGAAGGCAAACAGCGGCTTTCGCTTCGCTGCGTTTGGCGAAGGCACTAGGTACAAGATATGAAAAGGAGTCTTCCCCATGTGCCAGTCGCAACAAACAGCCATGAGCTACAAAATGCTTTAGGGGCAGCCAATGCATCATACAAAACTCTCCCACCTTGATGGACATTAGGCTCGCTGATGTTGGTGAATTGTTCCAGCACACCGAACCGCCTGACCCGATTTACCAGTTGATAGAAATAGTTGATAGGGTTGATCGGGTGATTACCGAAGCCTACATCACTAGGGACATTCTCCTTGTTCAGGGCATCGTAGTATGCTTGTTGACTTATATGAGTTGGGTCGTCCTTCGTGGCACCAAGGAGAATCAGCTCCTTGATCTTCTTTGGATGATTGGCAGCCGCGTTATCGTCCCAAGGCTCCTTCAACCCATCCCCATGTGCGATGAAATCCATTATGCCACTACGAATGGCCTCCTGGCAAACAGCAACTTTGGCTTCCTGTTTGGTTGGATATGCTATGCGTATGCTCCATGATCGCTGTATGACCTTTGATAAATAGATGGATAGGGCACATCCAAAGCCTGTCGGTAGGATGAGCATCTAGTCGCTAATCCGAAGCATGGCTACGCACCAATTCCCTGCTTCGAGTCAATTGTGTACGTGTAGACAGGCTGGACTTTTCCCTTCCGCCAGGTTTGGCATTGATCGATGATACGCTCTTCACAAGACTTATCCTCTGAAGTTTTTCCATCTGCTTCAACGTTTTCGGAAACAGGGCCTTGAATCCGGGCTTTCTCATCGCTACCGGTAGCCAGGAAATCAATCGCTCCTGATTCAATGGCAACCAATGCCGCGGATGCCTTCGCCTGCGCTTTCTTTCTCCAATGGCCTCGGGATTTGAACAGACGTTTGTTGCCGTTTGGGAGTGTAATAATAAGGGTAGCTTTTTTATCTGCACCCCTGTTACACACGGAAAAGACGGGGCATAAAAGATTCAGCGTACCTGCTGCAGCACCACCTTCTGGCCCAAAGCTCCATTGGAGAGAATCACAGTTGCCATAAAGCCGATTGCAGAGTGAATACAACTGGGAAATCTCGATATTTGAGCCCTTGGCCTCACTGCTCATGTCAAGCATTGCATCATCGTCCGATTCAGGAGGCGGGGGGGATGGACTTTTAGGAATGAGAGACAGGAGTGGTTGCGCTCCCATCGATAGCAGAAACTGGGCAGTGTCCTCTTCGTCGTCGTCATTCCCAATGGCGTTGTTCGTGTCTTCGCTTTGATCCTCTCCGTCGTTTTCGATGATACTAGTATGGGCGTCTTCTTCCAAGAGAGCAAGCACATCTCGCTCCTCACTAGGACTTGGATCATCCATAACTATTTCCCTGGAATGATGTGTCCCCTCAAGACGCTTCGCTCTCCCATCGTTCTCCATGTCATACAGAAAGAGAGGGTTGTCCAATAGATCGAGACCGTTACAAGATGACTGGTCGGGCGTTAGATAGTGTGGAGGGAGAGCAGGGTGTAAACAGGGAGCGAAAGCAAGAAAGGGGGGAAGGTGCCACGCTGTGTGCAGCCTTCACGTTTTCATCAACAGGCTCGAACGTGCGGAAGCAAACCGTCATTGTCCATATGATCAATGATCAATCGATCGTGTTTACTCTACTGAAAGTAGTAGGATTATAACTAGTGATACAATGACAACCAAGGCTACACAGATGCGCTTCATCAGACTATCAAGTCCTTCTTAGCCGTGCGGACAAAGGCTTGCTGGAAGAAGCACGATTGTTGCACAGTTTCTGTCCAAGGACTGCAACAGACCCATGCGTCGGTGCGGTTGACAAATTCGGTGTCATCTCTGCGAGAGCTCTCTCAAAGACTTGCAGAGAATATAGGCACTATCGTGTTGAAGAAGCGGCTTGAATTCGATTACGTAGAGCTTGTACGGAGTCCTTTATCCTCGCAGTGACTCGGCTCCTGGTGTTGGCTGTTTCGGCTTCTGGTCGTCCTCGAGCAAGCCATTGTGCTCGGATGTCACCAACAGCATCGTTTAACTTCGGGTCATGTGAGAACGTAATCGATAGGCGATTCCCTGGAACAGGGAACTTGTTCGGAAAATAACGCGGCTCAGGCATTACTTGATCAGTCCCTTCGGGAGAAGAGTCAATCGCAGCAGCTATAGAAGCAGTAGAGGTGTACCGGTAATCCACATTGGAATTATGATCGGCATTGACTTCGCTTCCATGATCATTCTTCCCCTAGGTTCTTGTCAGCGCGGTAACAATGCATTTACACTCGTATTCACATTCCCCATTTGAAGGGGAACAATCCCCCTGCTGGGTTATAGCATGGCTGATTTATTTTTCCTTCGGGATAGATGTGAATCTAATTCGAGGTCAACATGATGGCCAAGAAGGGACGGATGTTCACACAGAGGAACATACCCATCTGCCATCATCCAACGTCCTAATGGCGTCGTCCACCGCCGTCTGATATATCCCCCCTCCCCGAAAGGTCTCAAATACCTGACCTGTACGGAAGAAGACGCCGAAAAGGCTGCCTCCATATGAGGAATGGAAACAATGGCTTGAGGAAAGAAGGGCTTACGGATTGGTAAAGATTATATCAGAGGCTCCCAAGGTCCAACGACTTAGGTTGGGGTCAAAGTAGGTATACGTAGGCATGACACCCCAGATGAGAGGATCATCCAGCCTAGCTTTGACGTATGAGAGTGGCACGCGACCAGAGTCGTGGTTGTGCGTACACTGATATATGATTACAGACTAGACTTCCTATCAGATACAGGTTGTCACTAGTTCGCATGTAGGCAAAACAGACCTGTTAATATGCCCGTGCCATTGTCCCTACGACTCTTGTCCTCCAGAGCCTTGACGAGTACGTCCAGTCCTTCTACTTTGACCTCTTTGCATCCCCATCGGAGGAAGGCTTTGCAGAGAAGACCAACTGCGCCAACAGTGCAGGATGAGATCTGCAAGTATTTCATCCACTAGTTCCGTCGCTTCCAAGACCTATGGCATGCGAAAGGAAAGGAATGAAATGACAGCACTCGAAGGCTTAGGTGAGAGATGATCAAAGAAGAACGAGAGGAGGACCCGTGGGAACGCCACATGTACCGGAACACGTCGACGTCGCGCTTCATCGTCTGGGTAGAACACCAACTTTCACTAGTGTTAGCTAGCCATGGCTCCTCAATCATACACCATCTCGAGCCTGGCATACCTGAAAGTCTTATTGCACGCCACTAAATACCCGACAAATCCAGTGAACGGAGTCCTGCTCACGACGTCGCCGTCTGGCGCAGCGGACATCGAAGTGAGCGACGCGGTGCCGTTGCTGCACCATTGGACAAGCCTGAGCCCTATGATGGAGATCGGCCTGGACTTGGTAAGTCCATTGACACCCGGTATGAGAACCAGCACACTGACATACTTATTGAATAGGCAGGCGGTTTTGCTGAGGATAATGGCTTGCGGATAATAGGATATTACGAGGCGTCAGACCGCGCCGACGAGAAAACGCTCGGCCCAATTGGCGACCGTATAGTCTCGAAGATAAAAGCTACTAGTCCGGACGCTATAGCGCTTGTACTGGATGCAGCAGGGCTTTCGATGGGCGAAGCGGGGCTCATTGTGCGTCATGAAATCTCTAGCGGCTGTATGCTGACAGTCCACAGCCATACATTGCTTCACCCTCCCTGAAGATTATTCCAAATTCATTTACCTCACGTCCGCCCTCTACCCGCTCCACCGACTCTAAGCAAGTCTCCACGTTCCATCTCGCCGCGGTGGATCTGCCGAGAAAGGCATTGGGTGCGATCAAGGAGCAGAGCCTGCAGAATGAGCTGGGAGATTTTGACGATCATCTAGAGGATGTGCGGATAGATTGGCTCAAGAATCCGAAAGTGACTGCAGCAGTGGAAAAGTTATAGCGATAGCTGTGGGGATGCAGGGGGGCCGGGGTATACCGAATGCATTGGTAGAAAGTATACAATATCAGAGTACAATCGTGCCCCGATATCCAATATCACCTGGGAAGGCATTTGTCTGCCAGATGTATTGAATTATGTGCGGTAGATGTTCAGATAAGGTAAACTTGCGTTGTCATATTCTGACAGGAATACTCGTTCGCGTCGATCGGTAAGATACCTGCAACTGTTGGTTCATTTCATCCACGCGGGATTGGTGAACAAGCACTTACTTGAGCAGCTCATTAATGTGATCACTTAGTAGTCGCAGACTCTCTTGGTCCATGCCGGTTTCCTTGATCATAGCAGGCATATTGACGATCATCCGAAGCAGATGTTCAGCACCATACAGCTCTGCAAGGCCGTGTTCTTTTCCCACCTCGTACTTCTTCTTCGCCTCGGCATACTGTGCGCGCTCAAATCTATAGAGGAGATTCTGGCCTAGAGACCGGTTGAAGTATAGTGTGAGACCGGCAAGCAGCTCGGGGAACAGCTGTGCGACGCTTCTGCAACATGGCATCAGAAGGGAATACGCGCGTTGAGCAGTATATTCTTACGGCGATACTCGCGGTTTGAGGGTTTCCTGGAAGTCTTCCAAGAGCTCGCGAACGTTGGGTTCGCGGGGTAGAGAGACGAGCTGATTGTTCTTCGTGACCGCTTCCCAGTCGTCTACAAGCTGGACCTTTAGAATATCCGGTATGACGAGCTTTAGCTCGGGTTTTCTGTCGTCCTGACATGTACGGCCACACCGTTAGTGTTCTGCACCACAGTGAAGCTAATAAAACAGCGCACATCCTCTCGTGGTCGCTTCACCCCCCTGGTGTCCTTTCGTCTATCTGTCGTGGTGGAATGACGCCCTCCACCAATGCTATCCCTCCCTCCGCTAGCACCAGACGCGGCAGGTTTCGTTGATTGGGGGGAATCTGCCTTCTTATGAGACTGTACAAGCTGTTTTTGGAGCACGAGATTGTGCTCGGTGAATTTGAGCAAGCGCGACTGAGGCACCCATTCGTCCCATCTGCGATTTCGGTAACGCGTCAATTTTTGAAATATTAAGAGAGATAAAACCAAAAAGACGAACGTGTTCTTCCAACCTTTATAATGCACGAAGTAGTGTGGTCCTCGTGAATGATCAAGTTTTGAATTGGTGTCGTCCCACGTCTCGTTCTTGAGGACCTTTCGGACAAGAAGACGTTAGTTCCCTCTTCGAGTCGCGCACGACGCGTGCTTACCTTTGCCTCGTACAGCAACGGACCATGATAACACAGAACCTTCTCGTTAATAGAGAATGATGCCATGTTGAAATCAGACTTGCGGGAGGTGCTGGCGGCGCCGTGAGAGCCGGAACGAGCGTGGTGAACAGCAGGTGCCATTTAAAGGGTAACAATCAGGTGCCTGTCAGGTGGGTGTCAGGGAAACAAAAAGGTCCAATAGGGTGGCAGTTGCCGAGACGGTGGAGATGATAGTGTCAGCGTTGTCCGTACCACTAGTAATCCAGTAGTGGACACTCGACGCAGATAACCAGGAGAAATGGATTGTCAGAAGGGATGTGAACCAAAGTTATCCTGGTACAGCTGAGACTATCGCGCGTGGGACGGATCACATGTCAGTTCCTATTCTCGGCAGGACAACTCCGTCACAAAACACTAGATGATCATGGACGGAGATGTACATAGATTATGACATGAGGCTAGCGTACAGCGCTCCAGTCCTGAACCAGAATCTCAGAGCACAATCCCCAGTAATGTGGGGATGAAAACTATATAGGCTTGATCTTGAAGTGCAGAGAAATGAGAGAGAATATGAGACACTATACAAGGTTTGTGATGAGCATTTCAACTTGAACTCAATACCAAACATACCTTCAGATCCTGTACCAAGTAGTAGAACGTTCGCAGACCATCCGGATCCTCAGACTCCGCCACCTCAGCCAGGGAGCCGATTTTCGAAGTCTGAGGAACCAGTCGTAAGCATCAGCTCGTCAAATGTGTATACACCATACATACCTCAAACGAAATATGCTCGTTCCCTATCCGAATTTCTAGTTCCTGTTTCCCTACGATGCTCTTCTTCGGCCAATTTGCGTCGTCTTCTCTGTAGAGGTCGTCAGCACCTAGATGTGCACGGGATCACACCAACGCACTTGGTAATGTCACTTGTCTCGATTATCCGTTTCAGCTCCCCTACCACAATCGGGGAGATGCACACTATAAATGAAAACACGTAAGCAGCGCGTTCGGACAGCATTCGGTCCATGGTTGGCCAAGGCGCAATGCGGACGGTGTTTCAATAAGAAGGCAAACGTACTCTCTTTGCGGATCAATTGATCGTTTCGGTAATTCGAGTTGTTGGCGTAGCGCAATCTGCCCTTGTGGTACTCGAATTCTAGAAACTCGTGTCCGTGTCGGCCTGCGTGCCCGGTACTAGGTACATTTGCAGTCAGCGGTTTCCCCGGAGCACCATTGGCCTAGTCAACGCACTAGTATCTGCAACACGCGAGTCAGACATAGGTAAACAAGAGAGGCTGATAAGGTGCGTACCTCAGGTAAAACGCATCTTTGTCTAATGATTGAGCCATTTTTTGGTGGTACAGACGCGCGAGTGCAATAACGCTCTTGAAGTAGAAGAATGAGTTATTTGGTTCCGGCCTGCCTCCGAAGCTTCTGTTTATCCGTTCTTCCGGGCGTCTGGCATACGCTTTGGAACAGAGCGTCTTTCAATTCGTCCACCATCTTGTGGTCCTCCAACACGCGACGCGAGCAGATGATATTAGTGCTACATGGGTACATGATGTTCAGATAACAAGAGCGACAAAGCCAACATGATCAACGGAAATCGCCTGTTTGAATACATGTTCTCCGTTCCGATTCCCCTTACGCCAGCTGCACACTCGTCTTGTAGTGCTCCAACTTCCGCTCAATCTCGTCGGTGATGTGTGGACATCCACCCAGCCATACACTCCTGATTCGTTGTGTCTGTCTGTTTTTGTATCTTCTGGCGACCGTTTTGCACACGTCGTTATCCGTAATATTCGTCGCATTCTTGATCTGGAGGCTCTCGAGCTGCGGACAGATCCATTCTGTCATATTACCGGTCCCGTCGAAGTCGAGCTTTCCAGACAATCCATGGAGAAGTGCATGTGGAAGCGAGCCTCCGATGACGCGGATTGCCTTCAATGTGGATAGCCTCCTCAAGACCGTGTATATGATATCTGGCGGGTAGTCGCATCCTCCCAAGCCCAGCATGTGCAGGTTCGTCAATGGGATCATCGATGTTCCAAGCGCTTCGATAATTGGCATGTTCCGACGCGAGCTTGTCAACTGGATTTCGAGCACGCGCAGGTTTGGGCACTGAATGTACTCTAACATTCTACCCACCACGTCTGGATTGACTTTCCAGAAAATCAATATGTCCAGTTCTTCCAGTGGAACATGTCTTATCGTGTCACCAGACGTGACACTGTTCAAGCTCTCCAACTGCAGACGTTTCAACCCAGGAGATACGCGGAGGCTAGCACACAACTGCTCAACCGTCTCTGGCACGCACTGGACCGATCGAACTATTCGCATTGTTTCAAGACCTTGAACAAACGGACGATCCCATCTTGCGTTGACGGCATCGAAATCGATGTGCTTCAGCTTGGGCGGTTGTCCTTCGGGGAACAGGGTGAATACATGTTCCTCGGTTGGCGTATGCGGTGCAGTCCGACATCGGAGGATGATCTTCTCGAGCAACGGCAGTGGGTGCGGAATCGCCCGCGCAGCGTACGTCATGATGTCGTAATCACGTATATCGAAGGACAATGTCCGCCATCGATTCGAAGCCGCAGCAATCTCCTTGAACAGCCTGCGGAACTCGTTGATCTGCGCGACATACAATAGGACATCCGCGTCTTTTTGGGAGAAATAACGCAGATAAATGTCGACCGGAAGGTTTTGCGAGCGCTGTAAAAAGGCCCTTGCTTTGGCTTGTGACAAAGGGCCTTCCAACTGGATATTCGTCCACAAGAAGGGATAACTGAGAACAACACTGCGCACTCGTTGATCTATCGGCGAGAACACAGTCAACTTCTCTGTCTCGGATGTTCCGATGAGACGCACCGATGTGGCTTGCGAGAATTCCGTAATCTGGATCTTCCACGGCATTCATCGCCAGGATACTGAGTAACAGCTCATCTGGGAGCCAGTGGATTGGCGGTACTGGACTCCTTCTCCTTTCTCGCTCTCTGCCTCTCCAGCTAACGCTTCTGGCTGCTTGATGGCTACTCCCTCGACCGAACCATGGTTTGATGGACAAGCGATTGAGAAATTCGCGTGTCCCATCCAATGCTGAATCGTCCTTGTCGCTAGAAGGATGGCGTCCTTCGAGGGGGGACGCAGGCTGCCGAATGACCATTGGAGTCTGAGAACGCTCCCACAACCCTTCCGGTTGTTTAGATGAGGGAGAAGGTGGCATTGCCGGCCGAGCCGGTGTCTCCACAAAGGTTTGCGGCCGCCCTTCTCCTCGCCGCTTCATCAAAATTGGTCCGATGCTTCTCATGCTTCCTCTCTCAACCAATCAAGGCGAAAGAGGGAAGGGGGGGAGACTGGACTAGAAGAGGACGCCGACAGACAGCACACGCCTCAGCCTACGCATCGCATTATCAATCTGCATTAGTACGGGCATTTCAAGTTCATAATGAAATGGCCGTACGTTTCCAGGGTCCAAGAAAACCCCGGCGCCTTCAAACAGCTTTTGCCCAGATCCCTGAGGCTTCCTTTGTTTCGTGGACACGCGGAGGTCGCTCGCGTAAAGGCCGGATGGCAGGGATGTTGGGAAAAGGGAGGAGCGGCTTGCCACTTATATCCTTGGGAGAAGAGCAGCGGATACCGGCGCCAGGTTTAACGTGTGCTGTCGCAGATGGAGGCAGCGCCTCTACAAGATGTGTGGGATGGATGTGCAACACCAAGTGAGTCGTTTGGAAGCGCGCTCGGTGTGCTCCGTAGGTGGTGTATCTTCTCGAAGACAGCACGGGCGCGTCTGATAGGTTGACTTCCGATGCATACTGGTGAATTGCGGCATGTGGTTGCTAGTCATTTGGTAATTGCCATCTGTGTGTGCCTCTGATGGAAATTCCTAGTCGGGGGGACCCTTCTACTGTACCGCCTCACCAGAATATTCATCCTGCAGGTATCTATTGGCTATCGGCCGGATTGTACTGCATCGTTGCTGCGTTCGGCATTCTGAAGGACCTTTTTGCCATTACGCGCTCTTATGGTAGCCATTGCAAGTGGTATTACTGCTTTGGATGTCTAGCGCCCAAACCTGCTAACGATAGATCTTCGCGCAAGATTTATGCAACATAGCGTTGAGTCAGCTGTAAGTCACCGCTATAGGGCACGCCCACAGAAGCGTTCTGATATGGAAGTTGACACATTGCTCGCTTGGCATGGGTGCGTTCCTGGATGTTCCTCTTCTGCCTTGCCAGCAAACCGTTCCCCACCACTGCCTCGCCTCTTTGGGCTCGGTGAATGCCCACCGAAAATTCATCCCACGGAAATAGCGTTCGATCCCACAGACCGAATGGTGTTGTACAGTGCAGTACAGACAGGGTTCTGGCACACACGACCACAAATTAACTGAATACCAGCGGAACCTCTCAGCAGCCGAACCAGGTCATGAAAGCGGACTGTGCGCTTTCTATTGCTGGCGTCTGCGTTTCTTCTCTCGTCCGTTCTCCACACTCGCCATCGCCCTTCCCTGACGTTTCTGAAGTATGCGAAGCAAACTCCGCTTCGTCTCACCATCGGGGAATGTCTTGACGTCGTAATACGTGGGCGCAAATTCCAATAACCTGTATTAAATGCCGTCATTCTATGTAATTAGGTTTACTCTATGGGAACTACGTACCACTCAGGCCGAATCTCGGTGACAGTCCGGATATAGGATCGTGTTGTCAGAACGAATTCATTGAATAACACCCACTCGGGTTGTGTGTCAAGTCCACATGAGGGATGTAACGCGACGACCTAAAACATCACAACGGAAGAATTAGTGTCGCGACGAGTTAGAAAAAGCCACTGCCACTACGAACTTGGTTATCCTTGACTGTTAAGTAGTTGTTTTTCTCGCCCTCCTTGTGAGCCACTTGCATGAAGAAACCACACGTTAGCGCCTTGCGGATATTGACGTAGAAGGTTCGCTGATCGGTGCTGGAAATCAGCTCGAGATCGAATCTTTCCATGGTTCTTTGTAGCTGAGTGCGAACGTTTTGTGCTTGTGCAAGGGCACGCCCGTTGAGAAAATTGTTCCACAGCCAATTTTTGTCACCTTCATCTGAGTATGCTAGTGTCACAATTCGTTGCTTCCTTCCTTGGAATAGTGACATACTCTGCATGTAGTTGTTGTACACATTCAGCAAACTCAAATGGTCCCCGTCAGGAACTGCCAGCAAGGCCTTAGCAGCATCGGCCTCCTTCCTCATGTTAGGCGGCCGTGTATAGACATTCGGAACTGTGGCAACTAAGTCAGCAACACACCGAAACATGCACTGTGAAACAATACCTGAGAGCATCGCCGCAATGGTCAATATCTCGTTGCTACACTTAAACTCAGGCGATACGATGAGCATCTTTGAGAGTTGTGGATCCAAGGGGAACTCGGCAGCCATGCCACCAAGGGGCGTCAGATTACCCTCATCATCCAGACAAGTGAGATAATTGAGCATCTCGAGCGCGCGCATAATACTCTCGGGTGCCGGAGCATCCATATAATCGAAGTGCACAAGATCAGTCACACCAAGTTTCACCAATTGCAGCACGGTGTTTGCGAGATTCGAACGAAGGATTTCTGGGTGCGTCTGCTCCTCCAGCTGAGAAATGAAGTCCTTCTCCGTGTACAGCCTGAAGCATTTCCCGGGCCGTGTACGGCCAGCGCGACCAGCACGTTGCTGAGCAGAGGCCTTTGAGATAGGCGAAACGAGAAGAGACTCCACCCGAATACGAGGATTGTAGACTTTCTGCTTCGAGAAGCCAGGATCAACAACGTAAACAATGCCATCAATCGTGAGCGATGTTTCCGCGATGTTGGTCGACACCACGATCTTTCGACCTTGTGGGCCACCTGTTGTACGAGGGGAAGGTGCAGGCTGAAAGATGCGCTGTTGCTGCGCCGGCGGAAGAGACGAGTAGAGTGGGATAACGAGTAAAGGACCGACTGTTGACGGGTCGAGATCATCGGCCTCCAGTTTGATCTTCCGACATGCATCTTCAATCTCCTCCTCCCCGGTCAAGAAGAGGAGGATATCACCTGGGTCTTCGGCTTGATGGATCATTAACACCGTTCTAATGGAAGCCTCAACATAGTCTGGCTCCGGCTCTTGGGTATAGAATGTCTCCACCGGGAATGTCCGGCCAGGCACTTTGAGAAGCGGTGCAAGTTTGCCGTCGTCCGAAAGAACAGTGCCGAAATAACGCTGGAACTTGAGCGCGTCGAGCGTCGCTGACATGACAATGATCTTCAGATCCTTCCGCTTTTTGGCAATCTCCTTCAACAATCCCATCAGGATGTCAGTGGAAAGAGTACGCTCGTGCGCTTCGTCGAGAATGATGGTGGAGTATCGCTCAAGCAGGTGATCGTTCATGGCTTCTCGTAAGAGCATACCTGAGCGAGCATCAGTGCCAGATTCGGAGATCTGAAAGTATGGGGTGTACCATCCGTCATATACTTCAAGAACGTCGTTCCAGGCTCTGTCATATCCTCAAAACGGATGGAGTAACCAACCTCTTTCCCGAGTTGCACTAAAGAACGCATCAGAATTGGCTAGGCAGAGGCAGGGTGGTATGACTCACCATCCATTTCGTCGGCTACCCGCTTTGCAACACTCATTGCGGCAACTCGTCGCGGCTGAGTACACGCGATCAGTTTTCCCTTTGTGTGTGGGAGATCTGAGTACGCGACAAATTGCGGTATTCTGCTCGGAGCATGAGAACAATCACAAGGGACTGCAAAAACAGCAGATACTGTGTGGTCTTCCCTGACCCCGTCTCACCAACCATGACCACGCATTGATTGTTATTGAACTATCGGACTGTGTGAGTCACAGGGTCCGAGGAGAAGAGTGAGCTACCCACAAGTTGAAAGAACTCGTCCATTTGCGCGTAGACAGGCAACTTTTTCCGGGCCTCTAAGATCTTTTTGAATTGTGTGGAATATGGTTTGTTCGTGAAGGGGTTCACATCCCCATCCTACAAGAGTTATCAGCAGAAGCGTATAAGTGTTGACACAAATACATACCAACAACTTTCTTGCCTGCTCTCCCCGCACTTTCCGGGGAATTATGCCCTCCAGCGGATGACTCTTTCCACCATTCGTCTTGCCAGTTCCATTGGAATTGCTTGATGCACCTCGCATATGTGGTGCCATATGTGCGAGATATGGGTTGTCACTAGCACCATCCATCTTCGCCATCTAGTGCGCTAAAAAAAAAGAGGGAGAGTGCAGAAATGTGCGAGTAACAACCAGAGCCACGGATTGAAAAGCGCTCGCTTCCCTAAAATCTAGACGCGCATGGATTGTACTTCCGCTGACGGACGAAAAGTACGTAATGAACGGCAGCAAAGCTTATTTACCATCGATCCCTTAATTAGGCACAGTGGCCTTCGAATGCCTTTGTATTCTGGTGCGAACAACGAGATGAACACGAGGAGGATGAAGCATAGGGATGAAGAGGTAGCCCGTAGCGATATATTCTTTTTGGGCGGTCAACTCACAGCCGCACCAGGTTAAACAAGACCTAGAGCTTGAGAGACGGCGCAACGCGATGGTAGAGGAACGTGAGCGCCAGAGGCGGTACGCTTCGCCCTCTTTGCCAAGATCGCTAGTGCCTTCTAACGACGATACATCCTTGTAGGGACGTGATTGGAGACGGCAGGCAAGATCTCTTGGAGTTGTTTGAATTACTCTCGAACGCACCTGGTGAACTCGTCGGGGGTAACAAGCAGGTCCCGGATCACGAGAACTATGTCAAGAGATGGGCTGCGAGTGCAGAGTACGCTTGATCCAATTACTTCACCACCGAGGTGCTGATATGATGCAAAGATCTGTGATGGATCTATCTGTCGATCTTCTCCCCATTCCTCGAGCGGTCGTGAGCATGGCTGAGTCTGCAAGTATTCCTATGTCTATTGAGTCGCCAAAGAGCGCCTCCTCCCTTCACCTCTCGCCATCTCCAATTGCTGAAGTCCGAGTGGATGGCTTGAACTTGGTTCATGATGTCTTAACGGAGGACGAAATTCCCTCGCCAGAACGCGCTACTATATCCAGGAGGACCTCGCGACAGCCATCAGCCGCACCAACAATGTCTGTCAGGGCAGCTTCCAGTAAACTTGGGCTCTCGCCGACTTCATCCGACAGCGAACCCCTGACTGAGCCACCGACTTCCCCAAGAGCCGACGGTATCCAAGCAGCTGTACCTGGCCCTTCAATTACCGGTGATATGGATGACTTGAAGGGCGCTGAAAACTTCTACAATCTCTCCTCGTGGAACCACGTCAACCTCCCACCATTGAAAGAAGAATCCCCTGAGAAATCAGATCCTTTTGCTGCCTGCTGGAGCATTCCGGATGACTCTTGGTTCTCCTCAGTTCATCCTCCTGACCAACCCCTCTCCACCAGCTATACCGATACCCTCAGCAGCTTAGCCCGAACCGTGACAATGAACGGTCCGGGAGGTCAACAAGCTGGCAAAAAGCGAAAACGGCATCGACGAGACAAAGACGCTGTGAAAGGTGAATTTGCCTGGCTTGCAGCATCAATCGGTGCCAACCCGGTTCACAAACATGCTGCTCATCCTGCGAAGTGCATGACCACTCGAGACTGGATGGTAGTGTACCGCGAATTCACGTTTCTTCAAGCTGTTGCCGAAATAGACGAGCTACAACAGCGTGGCTTGTGGTCACTACGGCAGCCGAAACGCCAGCCTGGTCCTCCAGTCCGGAAAGCTCACTGGGGTTATCTGCTGGAGGAAATGCAGTGGATGCAAACTGATTTTGTTGAAGAAAGGCAGTGGAAGGCAGCTCTGACCTATGAAATCAGTTTATGCATCAAGGAGTGGTGGAGCGCTGACGAGCGCGGGAAGCGGGCTCTTCAAGCAGGCTGGAAACGCCATCAGGATCGTCGAAAATTAGACGAACTCGATCAGGATATGGATGACCCCGAGGCCGAAGAGCGGGAGAGGGAGGAACGACGTCAGCGGAATGAGCGCGATGCGAAGCAGATGACCGAGGAAGAGGAGGGTGATATGGATGCCGAAAATGAGGGTGATGGAGAGAGCGAAGACGATGAGTTGCCCCGCAGTCCGATGAAACGCCGAAGAGTATCAAGTGTTCCAGGGTATCAACTACGACAATCCAGCATGAAGGAAGAAGATCAGCCTGACGAGCTTAGACAGTTGTCAGGCGAGCAAGAGCACGTTGAGGAAGAGGCTGAGGGTCATGATGAGCTCGACCATGGAGAGCAAGAAGACGAGGAGATGGATGCCGAAGGAGAAGCAGATGCCGATGTTGATGAAGATGCAGAGGAAGATGCGGAGGGAGATGATGATGATGCAGAGGGCGATGGTGACGTTGAAGGTGACAGTGAAGAAGTGGAGCAGGCGGCAGGAATCGTCGGTGAGGCCGACGACGGCCACCACGAGGTAGACGCAGAGCAACATGCAGATGACGAGGAAGATGAGGATATGGACGCAGAAGGAGAGGAGGATGCGGAAGGTACACCAGAAGAAGCTGACGGCGATGAGGATGGGGCCGAAGGAGACAACGCGCAGGAGACGAGCGACGAGAAGGCTCAAAATGTCACAAAGAAGAACGAGAACGGGGATGGAGATGAAGATGAAGACGCCGAAGGGGATGCTGATGCTGAGGAAGATGCTGAGGGAGATGCTGATGCTGAAATGAAGGACGAGGCGGGAGAGACGGAAGCGGCAACAGGCTCTCAACTCCGACTGTCAGAACCGACTCAGCAGCTTCATGTATTGCACTCCCCGCAACAAGAGCAGCATCAAGAGCCCCAATCTCCTCAACTCCCGAGCAACGACTCAAAGGACGTTATCATTCCTGTCTCAACTCCCGAGGCGAAGCCCACCCAATCTCCGAGGGTCGCAAACCCTGTCATCCGAATTGATTCCGACGTGAAAGGCGCGGGGAGCCACACAGATCTGTCCCAGCTTTTCACAGGACCTGTTCTGGCATCACCCGAAAAAGAATCCCCGACATCACCTGTTGGACCATTCAGAGATGCCACGAAGGCCGATAGCACGTTCTTGCTACCTCCTGAGACTCCAACTGTTGATGTTCAAAGCGTCCGCCTGCCTGTCCTAGAACTGCCATCGATTGAGACCATCTTCGACCCACACGAAGTGACGGGACGAGATGACTACGACACGTTGCTCGATCTGTTTCCTGATCTGCAGGTGTACGATTTATCCGAGCCTGTTGAGGAGCTTACCACCCAGAAGGACAGGAAATCAGAACCATTACCTGGGCTTCCTTTGCTTATGAGCGTCAAACCCGTACTTGTTAGCACCCTGAAACCGACGAGCCAGAACTGGGATGGGGAACACGAGGATTGGGAGCTTCTGCTCGATGAGCCCAAAGACATCGGCAAACCAGGCGTTCTCTGTAAGTTGTTCTACACCTTGCGCCGATATTCTGGCTGAAAACACCACCAGCTGTGTTTTCAGGCCGAAAACCCGGGACGGCAATTCCTGCACCGCTTCAAGAGCCACATCATCCAGCCGCCCGCATCAAAGCGCTGCATTGGAATAACGAGGATGATGCCATCCTTTTGACTTGCGTGACTCGATTCGGGGAGAATTGGGACCTCGTCGCCGACGCGTTCAATACGAAACGAAACACTATTGCTGTTGACTGGCGTACGCCTTGGGATTGTGCGAAGCGATGGGGAATCATCAAACCAAAGGAAGGTCCTGTGACAAAAGATATCGATCGCGCGAGGCGTATGGATAACGTTGCGCCTCATCCGTACTATCAGCGACAAGAGGGCACAAAGAAGAAAGAGAGGCAGGTAGCACTGCGCGACGTTGTGCGCAAGGCGATCAAGAAACGAGAGCAGAGTGGTCCTAAGTACTCTACAAGTAAGAAAATCAATCTGACAGCCCACAATACGCATGGGACGCTCGAGAAGAACGTCCCTAGCCCTGGAGACCTGGCACGTCAGAAGTATGATAAGGAGAACATGCTCCGACTAGAACGCTTCGCTATAAATCAGGCCAACCCGGGTGGTCAGAGACTGATGACACGTGTGGTATGTCCATTCTCTTGGCTACATATTCCGCTATTCACATCACCCCTTCCCAGCCGTCAATGTCATTGCCTCCTGTTGCCCCAGTCCCGCAGCAGCCAGTCTCTCACGGACCAAATGGCCAGCCCTTAACTTCCGCACATCTCGCTCTAATGCAACAGCAGCAGCGCCTGCAAGCCCAAGCCTCCCAGTCGCAAGCCGGGCAGACCCAGGCCACACCCGTCCAAGCAAGCGCAGCAGCGATGCAGCACTACTCTCCTCAAGTGCAGGCAGCGATGATGCAAGCCCAAGCTGCTGCTGTCGCCCGAGCGCAGCAAGCGGGAGTGAACATCAGCCGCGCGCACCAGGCCGCTGCTGCTGCTAACGCCCTTCCCTACCCTGGGATGCCCCCGAATGGGTCTCCGCCCTCTGCGCCTATGCAGCAGGCACAGTTCCAGAGTCTGATCGCCCAGCTTAAGAATGGCAGCCAGATCACTCAACAGCAGTTCCAGCATCTGTCCAAGCAGGCTAACTCGGCAGACATAATCAGGATGCTCTACGTAAGTCCCCCATCATTCATGAGGACCTTTGTTGACGTATCAACAGCAGCAAGCTGGATATCCACAACAACATCAGCCTCAGCATGGGCCTGCGTCGAGTGCGAGTCCTCCCCAACCGCATACGTCACCTACTATTCCTCCTTCATGATGCTTGTACTTTCTTGTTGTCTGTCTGAAGAGCAAGTGTACTTCTATAGTCGCAAAGCAATTCATCTTTCATCCTCCTGTGTAAAGAAAGGTAGCTATGTAGTCTCATGTATCTTGTTGTAGGTGAGGACCATGATGATTTCGGACGTCTATTGACCTAATGAGAGAGTGCATGTTCAATAAACCATTATTAATAACTTCTGGCCGATGTCCCCAGAATAAAAAAGTCTAAAAACAACTTCGGTCAGGGATGAATACATTACTTCTTCCCCGCATTCGATCGTTTACCTGATTCGTAATACTTACTCTATCATAACATCAAACGGGCGAGTAAGCGTTCCTTCAACTCAGACGACCATGTCCACGCTGAGCTACCTCGTCCCTCCCCTCCTCGGGCTCGGGCTCTCATTCCAAGGCCTCAGACGCAAGTCCCTCTCCCAGGCAGGAGCAGCGACCGCCTTCCTAATAGGGACGCTTTCCCTCTCCAGCCCTCTGCGCACTTTTGGCACTTCGCTCCTCCTCTTCTACCTCCTAGGGTCGAGAGCGACCAAGATTGGCAAAGAGCGCAAGCTGCTGCTTGAGGTTGGCACAGGTGTGGGAGAAGGCAGGAGAGGTGCAGGACAGGTCGCCGTCGCCGCTGGCCTGGGGGTGGTGGCTGCGGTAGCGTGGGGCGCGCTTTATGCGGGAAATCGGTGGCCGTTCACCTTACTGGGAGACCTGGTGGCCCAGTTTGGCCTTAGGCAGAGGGCGTTCGACCTTGTTCGCTGGAACCCTCTGAGTGATCGGTTAAGCAGAGCACTGATCTACCTGTCCCTGGGGTACGCTCTCCTCCCACGTCCACAACAACAGCTTACCTCTACTTATTCTGGCAGGCATTTCTCCACCTGCCTCTCAGATACGCTCGCTTCGGAACTCGGTATCCTCTCCCCCTCCCCACCGCTCATGCTCACCACCCTCCGCCCCGTCCCGCCAGGGACGAACGGCGGGGTCTCTCTCTCCGGCACGCTAGCTTCCGTAGCTGGAGGACTAATGATGGGAGTGATCTACGCTACGGGGGTTTGGATCGAATCCCATGCTGCGAGGGAGGACTGGGCTGGGCTGGGAAAGGTGGTGCTTTGGGGCACGGTCGCGGGTGTTGGGGGAAGTGTGTTGGACAGTCTCCTGGGGGCGACGCTGCAGGAAACGGTGTACAACGTGCGGGAGAAGAAAGTTGTCACTGATTTTGGGCGAAGGAAGGCGAGGGGAGAGGACGAGAAAGTGCTTGGAGGATGGGCGGTGCTGAGCAATGTTGGTGTTAATTTTGTGAGTGCTGCTGTTGTGGGGATCGCCCTCGCCTGGGTGGGCTGGGAGGGGTATTAGACTTAGAGGCAGCAGGCGGTGTGGTGACGCCCCAAAGCGGCTTTTATTATCGTGGTTAGAGTAATAGATCTCACTGTATATAATGCCCTAATCCTCAGGCGTAAGCTTCCAATGCCCGAACATAGACCTACATCCATCAGCTCGCGTCCAACAAACCCAAAGAACACTCACTCAAAAAGGGCCATAATTGTCCATTTCCTATTCTCCGCCTCTTCCCAGACCAAGCTCCGCTTCCCGTAGAATACCTCGTCGTCTACCTCGTCCGGCTTCCGGGGGAGACAGTGCAGGAATTTCCAGTCTTCTGCTGCGCCCCCTGCGCGGCAGAGGGATTCCGTCACTTGGTAGCCTTGGAATGCTGCTAGCCGGGCGGATTTCTCTGATTCCTGGCCCATGGAGATCCTATACATATCCCAGGATCAGCTGTGTCACAGGGAGGAGGGAAGGAGGGGAGCGTACCAAGTATCCGTAACGACGATATCAGCGCCCTTGACCGCATGCAGAGGATCATCACTCCACTCTATCCCCTTCTCGCACCCGAGCTGCTTAACCCGTTCCCACACCTCGGGTGGGCAGGGGTACGACTTTGGAACCGCTACGCGCACTTTAGCACCCAGCCGGGGGTAAGTGACGAGCATGTCGTGCAGTACGTTTGTGGAGTCTCCAAGCCAGGCGAGGGTCAGCCCGTGCAGGACTCCGAAGTCGAGGTTCGGGGGTGCGTCTGCGGGCAGCATATCGGGCGGCACGGAGTGTCCGGGTGAAGTACTGGCGTGCGGCGCTGTTGGTAGAGGAGAGGGGCTGGGGAGGTGCTCGAGTAGCGTCAAGAGGTCGGCGAGGATCTGGGTTGGGTGCCAGAGGGAGCTGAGGGCGTTGAGTACAGGAACAGGGGAGTGCTTAGCAAGCATCTCGACCTCCGTATGATCGCCTACGCGAGCGAATATGCCGTCTACCAGTCCGCCGATAACACGAGCGGAATCGCGGAGGGACTCGTTCACTCCTAGCTGGATGTCGGCGGATGAGAGGAACATCGGATGACCGCCTAGGAGATGTGCGGCTGATTCTGCTGAGAGGCGAGTGCGAGTTGAGCGCTTGGAAAAGAGGAGGGCGATCGTCTTCTCTGAGAGGGACTTTGGTGGTTGGACGACGAAGGCTGGGTGAGGACGAGGCTGGAGTAACGGTAGAGAGACTCGTTTGAGATAAGCTGCGTGCGTTAGTGTAGACTTTAGTTGCTTTACGCTGAGATCGGCCAGCGTTAATAGATGAGGGGGTGACATCTTGACTGCTGTTACCCAAACACTAGTTGATGCTGGCAGTATTTTAAGTGAAAAAATTGGAGTCAGAAATTGGAGGCCGAGTCAGGAAATAGCGGGGAAATTGAAGAAAAAGTTGAATCCCTTGAACATGGAAGCAGAAGCAAAGTCCACATGCCTGAATACCTACTATCTCTTGAATTAATCTGAAAATACGGGTTTCTTCTTCTAGACCAGTGATTCTTAGGAAATAATCCGGTTGGAAGCGAACCCAGTCATCTTATTCCAATTCCATGATATTAGAAGGCGCCTAACAACGTGTACCTCGACAACATAACAACGTGTCTCTCCTCCGCCGCACTGCCTACTATATAAGTTGCCTATCCAATCCAGCCCAGCCGAGACCTTCGCCTATTGATGCGGAAATTCAACGCCATATGTCTCGCCCATATCAATCCATGAATCAAATCTCGGATTTGGCAAGTCCTTATTTAGCGCCTTAGCTTGCTCGTGCAAAGGCGTGGTTGTGCCACTCACCACTCTCTCACCAGTGCACACGTTGCTCGTCTTTTCTGTCGGTCCTTTCGTTGGGCTAAGCATGGATGACGACAGTGCCCAAATGAACGACCCGCTCCAGCCTACTATCCCCGAACAACTTCCCGAGCCCTCAGCCGACGGTACGAGCCTATTCTCCTTCTCCCCGGTCCTTTCATTAACGTCCAACGGAAGACTACGTGATAATAGACAACATCGATCCGGATATCTTACTCGCGCCTCAAGAGCCATCAGTACCAGACGCAGCGGTGACGAAAGCCGTGAAGACGCTGCGTGCCGAACTGGGGCAAGTTACGAAACTAGCTTCGGAGGTGCGTCTTCCCCCACCTGGCTTGTCTGCCCCGCTCATCGTCGGAACAGCTCTGGAATAGATGGGGAATATCTAGTGTCTCATCTTCCGTTTCTGGACGTTGATGATCCCCAATCTTGCTTTCATGCTCAGGTTTGCACGTCAATATGATCCGTATCTCATGTTATGATCACAACATGTATTATTATGCAGCATCACGCACTGCCCCCCTCTCGCATTATATAGTACATTTGCCATCCCCCGAAGCGATGACCCGAGCCGAACTCTATGATTATGAACCCGATGCAGGACGGTGCGTGATGTCGTGATGGCATGAAGGCGTGTGGTTGTGTGTGACGATGGTGACGGTGTAGAGTGTAAACGCAGACTTGATGTGAGGGTTTGCCCATCAGAACTTGCCCCAGAAACGGCCTAAGGCGGCGCGTTTGGAGAATATGAGGAGGCCGGTCGAGATGAGTATCGAGCAGCTAGACTGGGTTAGCAAGTCGCGAGAAGAGGGAAGGCGTATATACCCAGCGTAGACGCCCACGGGTCGATAACTCCCATACCGATCGTGGATGGCTCCTGATAGTGGTGGGCCTGTGTTGCCCTATGAGTGGTCTATTACTAAAAGAGGGTGGAAAAGACCGACCGCATAAAGCCGCAAACCCAGCCAAGGTAAACGTCATCCCAATCCTCCGTCCCATATCGCCCACAGCGCCCATATTCGCTAGCGGCGCCGCGGTGAGTCCCGAGTACGCCCCACTCGAAAACCCATACACGACTGCGACGACGATGATGCTCGGTTCGGTTGTCGCGTAGGGCCAGGCGAATGTGGCGATGGCGGTGAGCATGTTGAATGGGATTAGGATGTTGATGGGGCCTACAAAGTCGGAGAATACGCCGGAGAGAACACGCCCGAAGCCTGAGGCACCGTTCGCTATACCGGTGAGGTAGGTCGCGAAGGTGGGAGAGATGCCGATGGAGACGGCGTCGGAGTTGAGGTAGGTTAGGGCTGCGAGTGCATCAATATATGGTTTGAGCGGTTCAACCGGGGAATGAGACCCACCGGTGAAGAGACCCATGAAGGCGACGAAGGTAGCTGCTGTGTAGAGCATGTACTCGGCCCGCCTGAGCGCTTTGAGATTCAGCATCCCGCCGGAGACATTTACCGGTGGAAGACGGCGGCGAAGTGTCTAGCCGATCTTTTAGTCAACACTCGGAAGTGGCCAACGATAGACATACCATATTAGCAAAGATGATAAAGATCATGAGGATCAGCCCTAGGATACGCATCGTCCACGGAAACCTAGACCGTGCGTCAGCGACAGTTTTCCGGCTCTGAGAGAACGTGCCCTAATTGCGGCAGTAATCGGGAAACGACGATGGGGAAGACGAGCCCTCCGATCGAGCTTCCTGCAGCAACGATGCCGAAGGCCATTGCACGTCTTTTCTTGACTGCGAAGGGAGTTAGATGGGAATCGGTTGGACAGTGTGGACGTACACCAGTGGCCTACTACAGCGACGGTTGGTCCTGACATGAAGCCAGACGCCAACTGCCCACAAATCAGCGACGGGGTTCCCGTAGGACACGCCGACTCACACCAAGTGCAAATCCCTGGCCGAGCAAGAACTGCCAGTATTCCGTACACTGCGCAACCAGAAACGTGACCAGGAGGATAAAGCAGCTTGCGCAGAAGAGGGGGACGCGGAAGTAGCCCAAGTCAAACAGGCGGCCCATGATAAGTCCGGGGAAGAAGTTGAAGGAGTACTACAGAGGGGTCAGGGAGGAGAGAGGGCGGGGGAAGAGGCGGACTTGGATGGAACCGATCCAGGAGCTTTTGGGGGTCAGGAGGGATGAAAGCAGAGGGAAGAGGGCTCACATTTGGGAAGCGGGGATGTTGGGTAGGAGATGCTCGGTGTAGTAGGCTTGGAAGATACCCCAGGTGTTGACGTAGCCAAACCTTGGTTAGAGGTGAATATGGTTACGCATTCGTCGACCTGAGCACTTACGAAGCGACGGTGATCGAGCAGCCCTGTCACAGTGCTCAGCGACTAGGAATAAGAAAAGTAGAGGCCTCACTCCGGCAACGACCAGCCAAGCCTTTAGGCCTCCATCAGGAAAGTCCTCCTCTTCATCCCTCTCGATCGCCTCCTCCGTCTCACCAGGATAAGCGATCTCCTCCTCTCCTTCCTTCTCCTCCTTCTCCTTCTCTAGCCCGTCTATTTGTGCCAGGGAGACGACAGACGTACGCTCCGAGCTGGGAGAAGGGACGAGCGTCATGCTAGTCCGCCTGCCCAGGACACCACCTAGGCCAGCTTCGACATCGACGATGACGGGGTGTGCCGTCCCGAGCCTCGGGTCGGATGCCATTCAAGCAAAGGAAGAGGAAGAGGAAAGCAAGACTCGTCCACTCAGCAAGAAGTTCCGAGGGGAAAGGATATATACCCCTCCCTCGCTCCTTCCCTCGCTCCCTGGAGAGAAGTTGTCATTCAACGGGAGATTGACTGCCCGGAGACCTCGCCTTTCGCGCCTGGCGCCTGGCCGGGGCCCCGAAGGCTTAGCTCCGGGGGGGAGGGGGGCGTCGGCATCTGCCGGCGGTGGCGGGAGCCCGGGCCGAGGGAGCTCGGCGATCTCGTTCGGACGTTGGGAGTTGCATGCCGAGGAGAGAGAAGGCCCGGTTTGGAGAGGAAGTGAAGTTGCTGACCGTTCGACATTGACTGGAGCAGGATAGGTCGGATCTTATGTTCGTTATTGATGACCCAAGGCACCTACAGTCCGGGGAACAGAGCAGAAAGGGAGAAAGAACAGTCGTCCGATGAGGCCGACGAGCCCGTGCATATTCCGTTTGAGGGAACAGGGCCGAGATCAAACAGATCACCAAAAGGAAAAGTTCGATCGGGGTATTGCAGCAGGAAGTTTCAATCGGAGAAGACAGGCCGAATGTGCTTCCGGGAAGGAATGAATTGGTTGTTGAGGAATGGTGCATAAGTGCATTACGTGGTCTGTTTGGGGATTGCCAAGAGAAGGAAGGGGAGAAGGAGTTCGTAGCCTGGGTTCTACCGCGATACCGTGCATGGGAGGAATGCACCAGACAAGAGAGGCGTTGTTCCGGCCGTATGTTGGTCGTCAGGTGATCATACACCGACGGTCAACTGCGGTCCAACATCAGGGATAGAGTTCCTGCAGGTTTGCGGGAGGGATGTTTCCTGTTAGAGGTAACGTCTGACGTGAGGCTAGAGCAGCACACGACTCTGGGTTCGGGGTGGGATGTGTACTGATCATCGCTCCGAAACTCCTCAGGGTAGGACACTAGTACCGCAGATGTTTCGATATTATGGCGCACGAGAGCGGATTGCTTGTGTCAACAGTAGGAGGGAGGATGAAGGGGAGGAGGATACGATATACGGAAGAGCGAGTGGGGTGCAAGCCTGCGGATCCTTCGGGTTGGAATGCTTGTTGGACTGTGTTGCTGAGGATCGTTTACGAGCAGAGAGGATGTGTGTAAAAGTTGGAGGAGGGGAACGATGCTCTCCTAATATGTTTTCCGATAGATCATCAGACTGGTATCGATTGCGCTGCCAACTGCTTGTAGGATCCAGAGTGCTGCATACCAGAGTCCCTACGGATCCCCAGAGTTGGTAACTGATGCGTCGGAATGGGACAAACTGAGAGTTGTGCGTGCTACAGCTACTTCCCCTGTGATGCATAGGACGAGCGGATCCCTGCCATTGGGGGAGTTCGGATGTCTACTAGAGGTCGCACGTTAGACAGATGAGGGGATGCTATGTATACTGAAATGGGCGGTGTTCGGTCTCTTTCCGAGGCATTAGTGGATGAAACCTAGTGAGAAGAGGACATATACAACTTCAAACGTCAAGTTCACCAGTGTTTGAAGCAATTTACCTAGAGACACCAGAGTGCGTATTGTACACGAGGAAAGTGCACTGTGTTTATATATCCAACCTCGAAGACAAGGTATTCGCGTGGTCGTCGTTGTCATGTCCGTTGTCAAGAGAGTTGGGTAGGGGACGTGTGGATGAGAAGCGTGTGTACGTTGTCTGGGAAAACACCCGCGTTGTTCTATTTTTTCTGCCTTCTCCTCCTCCTCCTCGACCTCCTCCTCGACCTCCAGCGTCCATCACCTTTCTTTCCTCTTCTACTATCCACCACAACGCTGTACATCCAATATCATATCTCACACTCGCTCTTTACTATCCAACATTCACTACGTCAACAGACATATCCCACCCAGCAGTCACCACTGCCAGTGAACCCACACGTAGAATCCAACAGTCCTCACACATTCCTCTGTCCTCACAATGTCCTCACCAAAAAGACGCCAGCCTCCTCCAATGCAACTCCAACTCCAACCCGACGTCCCCTCCTCTCCCTCATCCCCATCTCGCACTCCAGTACCGTACACACCACCTCGACCAGGTCAGAAACCTCTTCTCCTAGCAGAGAAACATCTCCAACGACCGAAAACAAGACGCTGGGTACCAGCAACTCCCTGGACGCCTAGCACGCCTTCGACCAGCGAGCTCACCACTCCCCCTCTGACGCTGGACAGTCCATACGGACACGACTACGGGCACGCGCAACAGCCAGCGTACGGTCAAGCCACGTACCCTTTACTGCCATCGCCTGTCATCTGTTCACCAGAGAGGACAGAGAGGAGGATATCAGAGGAAGACGACCTTCCACCTCTCTCTCACTTGCACACGCACGCGCACTCCAAGGCTCCCTCCTCACCCTCCTCATCCTGTTCCTCTCGCTCGTCGTCCCCACCCAATACTCCCAGCTCCGGACGCTCCACCCCAACATCCGTCTCGACAAAGGAGACTTCCTCGCCTTTTGAGCTCACGCCTATCCCGCGCTCGCCTAGCTATCTCGCGTTTGTGCAGCACCAGACTCCCTCTCGCCGCCCAACAGGGGAGTACATCACCCCTCCCTCCGTCTCCCTGCGTACGTCCCCCTCCCGCGCGTGCCCAAGGACAAACACTAACACTAACCCCTGCCCCTAGTGCGCCCAACAACCTTCTGGAAAAACGCCTACCGCACCGCCCTCGGCCTACCCTCCGACGCCCCCTCCTCCCAGCTCGTCCGTTCCTCGAGCTTCATCGTCGCCGGCCGGCAGCTGGACGACCTCAGCACGCGGGAAGACCTGGGCGTGCTCTGTGTTACCCCCAGGAGGGAGTTTGACAGGGAAGTGGTGTTGTTGCCTCAAGGGGGATACTGAGCTTGGAGCCTGGGTCTGGGAGAGAGAGGTGTATCATTATTTTCGCAAATTGAAGCAACTGGAACAAAAAAAAATAAAAGAGCACGATGCCACGCGTTTTCGATCTGGTGGTTGTACTATTCTGCCTGGGTAACACTGGGGTTGCCGGTGTCCCGCAACACGGTCCGCTGGTGGGAGAGAGGGAATGGCGAGAGGGTCGCGCTGCGCAGGCGGACGAACCGGGGGGAGGGGCGTTCAACAATGGGATGTATACGCCTTGGACGGACGGGGTGACGTCGACCGTGGGAGGGGGTGCGAGCGGCAAAGGCTCTGCAACGTCCAGCGCGGCACCCAGTACGAGCACGAGCACGAGCACGACTATGAGCAGCGCCATCCCTTCTACGTCGAGCTCAGGCTCGACATCTTCCTCCACCGACACCGCGCCCGTTTCCTCCGCATCATCCTCGTCTCCTTCACCGGAGACCGACTCCGCCTCGTCCTCGTCCTCGTCCTCATCATCATCACCCTACACTTCCTGGCTAGACGCACCACCCTCCCCCACGCCCACAACATGGAGACTAGCGATGACCCTTTCCTCCCGCCCAGCGTACACCTACGCCCTCGGCCCAACCTCCACACCTTCAGCCTCCGCCTCTGGTTCAGCTAACACCAGTACGCTGGGGGGGTTCAACTGGGCCTACCTGGCCGTGCCGGGCGGGATACTGTTGCTTGCCCTGGTGGGGTACTGGTTTGGGCGATGTTATTGGAGGAGGAGGAGGGAGAGGGAGAGGGGGAGCGTGTACAGTGCTGAACAGCTCGTGTGGGACTCTCCGGCGTATCCTTACCTGACCGGAGAGGGAGAGAGGGAGGGAGAAGCATGGGCGGACGAGAAGCTCGACTCGGGGGAAGAGAAAGGGTGGAAAGAACATCTCCTGAGCTATTCGAGCACGGACATCTTCGCCGAGGAACCGAGGGCGGTGTATCTCCGCTTCTCTGGGCAGGAGTACGCTTTTTCGCCGAACCCGAGTACGTGGGGGTCTGGGTATGCCCAACTTGTCGACACGCCCGCGCGGAACAAGAGCACCAGGGCGAGCACGAGGAGCAAGAGCAGGGGCAACATGGACAAGCTACTCAAGAGCCCAGGGTGGTTCCGCACTCCTCTGCAGGGGGAAACCTCGCTCTTCTCGCCTTCACCCACAAGCACCCCAGCGCGCAAACCGAGCTGGTTCCGTACTCCCCTATATGCACAAGAACGTTCTCCCCACGTAGTGCCCTCGGTAGCAGTGGCCGACGCGCTGAGGAGGAAGGTGAGCTGGTTCGCTAATGCTGCGGAGGGCGCGGCGGGGGCGGCGGGTGTAGGCGCGGGAGGGAGTGTGGGCGCTGTGGGCAGGCTTTGGGGCCCGAGGGTCAGGCCGGGTAGGGCTGGGGAGGTCGGTGTTCCACTTCCTATGCCTGGGGCTGTTCAGGGGTACGCGACGCTGGGTTATGCGAACGCGGGTGTTCCTGTACCTGGGGCGCACGCTACTTGGCAGCAAGAGCACGCCCGGGAACAGGGCCACGCCCAGGACCACCCACGCGAACGGGAACGGGAACAGGAACAGGGACGAGAGGACGAATCCGAGAAAGAAGAACGCGTGCGCTCTCTCTTACTCGCCAGGAGGGAACCGTACCGCCTTTCCCTTCCCCCGCCGCCGCCGCAGGCGTCGTACCACCCTGTTCCCGAACGGGTGCTTCTCCCCAGACCCCACCGACCTTACCAGCCTGGAATGGGGGCGGAAGACCCATTCCTCGACCCTGCGTCTTCCTACTCCCAGTCCAGCCTCAACACTACCATCACCGCCACCACTACTACTACTACCTCCTCCACCACCACCAGCAGGACAACCCCTACCCGCACCACCACCAGTCTCACTCCCACAAGCACAGCAAACGACCTATCCTACAACCCGCCCACCCCCCTGACCCTCTCAGCCCTCTCAAGCCCAAGCGTGTACAGTCTCGCCTCCCCCCCTCCCCCGCCGGCGGCATATATCCTCCCTCCTTCTATCCCTACGCTCGAGGCGGGGAGCGAGCCCCTGAGTTTGGAGGGTTCGCCACCGAGAGGCGTGTTGGGCGGTCGTGAGGGGCACCGAACATGGGGGAGGGGAAGAGGGCTGGAGGAAGGTGAGCAGTGGGACGTGCCGGTTGGTGCGTTGGCGCTGGGGGGGAGAAGTTGAATTTGTTGATCTTGTATGAGTAGAGGGTTGACGTTTTCCTGTTCTTGTTTCTGTTTCTGTTTCACTTTCCCGTTCGCATTCGTATCTCACAGCTCAGTTGCAGTTGCAGTTTCGCATATCTGGCTTACATACGCTCCTTGTCGTTCTGTTCTCTTCACGTCTTGCATGTCTTCCCTCTTGCATCTTCCCTTTCCCTCTTGCTCCAGTGTCGTTCAGTGTCATTCAGTCAGTCATGCTATTCATCTTAGTCTCATTTCATGCGTAGAATGTTAATCCGAGTATGTCAGAGTGTTGAGTGTTAATTGATCCTATCTTCGCTGCTTATATTTGTTGCGTACAGCTGCACTCTACTGACTGTAGGCGTCTGAAGGGGTGAACTTGTGAGTACGTTCTCTGCCCACGTAAAACACGCAGAACACGCAACACGCAGAACGCGAACCCAAACAAAAGACGAATCGCCCAACGCCCAAGAGGAGGGAACTGTCTACTCCGCCGATCTTATCTGCGAATAACGATCCGGGTGCCACGGGGACACAGGGACGGAGATGGAGACGGGTGATGGGGAGAACGTGGAACGTGTTTCGACGGAGACGTTCTATGAAGCTTGGAAGACGTTGGGAACGGGGAACGTGGGGCGTCATTAGGTGTATGGTAGTTGGACACACTGAAGAGAGAGGATGAAATATATAATTTATACAATGAATACTTGGTGATATATGTATGAGGTTAATGTAAGACATCCAAGTGTAAAAAGTGGCTTGTTCAACTCTACATTCCAGTTTTACCTAAGGGGAGGGAGGAGGTGTAAGGGGCACTCTCTCACAGAACCCTTTAGAACAGGCTGTGCCTTCCCTTTTTCGTATTCTTTTGCTGCCTATCTGGGAAGCATATTTTTTCTCTTCTCTTGCCTTTCTCTGGAACAACAACAAGAACAAGCAGAGAGGGAAAGGGGAGGATATCCTTCAAGAGTACTGCACGTTGACGATTTACGCTTGAACCTAAACGCAATTACGATCACCCACGCTACACAACACACGAGTATATCGATATCAACAACTTACCTAAACAGGAAGTACACGAGGTGAACACGCGTTAACTCTTTCTATAGAGATAGAGCGCAATCTATTACGACTATCGCGGCCTCAGTGAGGCAATTGGCCTCGAGGCGAATTTGACGTTGGACGTTGGGTTTGCGGCGAGAGAGCGGCAGGAGAAGTATTCAACCATTCAAGCATTGGCAAGCAGGGATATAGAAGAACACGATACATCGGTCAAGAGCGCTCTCTACCTTTTGGTCGAACCAACTTCCTTTCCCTTTATTGCCCTTTGGGGCTAAGACGCTCTCTTGCTCTTTGGATATTATTCTTGCTCTCTCTTGATATTGCTATTGCTCTTTGGTCCTTGATCACTGGCGCAAACGGCTGCTTGCGGCTTGTTAACTTGTTCACTCTGACGAAGAAAAGAAAACTAGAAAAAACGATATCAACATCAACGTCTACAACTATCCACTCAACACCGCACCACTCCAACCACCCACATCCCCACCCCAAGAAAGCAAAAGATGCATCAACGTCAATCCTCCACAACTCCCCTCCTCCCTCCCTTCCCCTCCCTTCCAACCCCCACACCGTCCTACGCCCACCCAACCCACGCCTCCCAACAACGCAGGCATACGCCGCCTACACCCCGCACGCGCGCGCTCGCCCAGGCGGGGGAGGACCTGCCCGGCTTGGGCCTGGGGCTGCCGTATGATTATACCGGGCTCGGACAGGGGTATGGGCAAGGATATGGTTATGGGTATGGACATGGACACGGTGGGTATGGGTATGGGTATGGGTCAGGGAGGTATACGACTCCTGGGGAAGGGGGACCGTCATATACCCCTCACTCGAGGAACACCTCCGAGTCGCATCCTCCCCCTCCCGCACAAGCTCCCTACGCCTACGGCAGCACGCGAACGACCTCGACCTCCCACTCCAACTCGCACACATCCCACTCCCACTCCCACTCCAACTCGCAATCACAAGCGGCAAGCACAGGCTCGGGCTCGGCGTACCCTAGTTGGCTGCCTCGCCGGCCTGTGGGCCCGGGGCCAGAAGGATGGTGGACTGAGAGTTTTGAGGGTGATGGGGGTGGGGGCGGGGATGTCGTCCTACCTGGGGAAACGCCATCAGCACACTCTGAAGGAGAGGCGGAATTGGAGGCGGAGGCGGAGGGAGAAGAAGACCTGACAGTGCTCGCTCCTGTGCAGAGTAAGCGGTCTTCTGCTACCCAAAAGCCCGACGTGCGCGAGAAGGAAAAAGAAAAGGAAAAGGACAAGGACAAGGAGCGTAAAACCGAGCGCAGAGTCCGGGTTTCCGGCGCACCCCGTTTACCCAGTTTCTCTTTCGGTACCTCCGCCCCCAAAACGGAGCCCTCTTCCCCCCCAAGAGAGAAACGGCACAGCGCCGGAGAGAGGCAGGCCACGCCCAGGCGGGTGATCGTCCGTGGTGTGCAGCCCCCTCCTCCAGCGCGGACGAGCGAAGACCGAGAACCAAGGATCACCTTCCCCACTCTCCCTTCTGTGCCGTACGGCAAACGACACACGCACCAGCCGTCTTCTTCCCAGTCTCAGCCACCATCAAGCTTTGGCAGGAACAACGATTTTCTCCGACCTGAGAGTGCTGGCTCGGGCGTGCAGTATCATCCTCCCTCGCCCTCCCACTCTGCAGCGGAAAGCAGCACCGGACTGCTCCCTGTACCGGTATACAAGCACCCGCTCTTCCGCCCTGAGCTGCTACTCGACCCCACCTGGAGTGCAAAGGCCCACTACCGCCTGCTCCCGGTACTCGCATTTGCCCACCTGCCCGCCCAAGTCTTCCTAGACATCCACACGCTCTACATCCTCGTCCTCTCCGCCCGTTTCCCGCCTCTCGAGTCCCCCACCGTCCCCTCCTCAGGCCGGAACTGGGCACTCGCTACGGCCGCCTATGCCGGATGTGTGTTCCTCCAGCTCATATGCGTGTTCCTGTTATACGAAATCCTGTACTGCTTCTACCGCCGGTGGCGCGCCTCCCGCCCGTCAATAACGAGTATCTACCTCTCCCGACCAGCGAGCACGTTCGTAGCCCTCAGCTCCTTTGCCCACTTCTCCTTCCTGAACCAGGTCCGTCGATCAGCTTGGCGCTCTCGGTCCCCCCGCGCCCCGGGAGGGTGGAGAGACGGATTAGCGGAGACGTGCTACCTCTATTCCCAGAACGGGTGGACGGTCGCTACGCTCCTTCCGAGGGGAGCACTGGCCCTCGCCCTGCTGCTGGCATTCTGGCTCCCTCCTCCGGGAGGAACGGTCTTCCAAGGCTCATCGAGCACGACACTGGAAGACGCGAAAGACGGACTGTATTTCCTGCCTTCGGGCGCGCTGACAACCTATGCGAAAACAGTGCTTGCCCTGAACGCAGCCTGGGCACTGTTCCGCACTACTGTCCTCCTCCTTGCTTGGTTAGGCCTGTGGGCGCTCTCTGGCTTGGCGTGCGCGGGTCTGTGTGGCCCTAGGAACAAGTGGGAGGAAACGCGCTGGGGGGAAAAGGAGAAAGAGGGTTTGGGTCGGTCTTCCTATGCCTACGCCCACGGGTATGGCTATGGCTATGTGTACGGGGAAGGGGAGCCGTTACCCTGGGGATGGAGGGAACGCACGCGGGAGAGGATCAGAGAAGCCTGGGAGTTTTGTCTCGCTGACCGTTCTGGTCGGAGACTGGGCGCAGTCAGTCCTGTCCCCCCTCCGTCCGTTCCTTACCCCCCTCCAAGTGGGAGCCCGCACCCGATCACCGGAGTGGAGGAAACGAGGCCCCGGGAAGGGCCTAGGATGAGTCTGGACGACCCTACCCCCGAGCCAGCGGGGGAAAGGGACTTGAGCAGGATAATGCAGCATTTTCTTGCTGGTCCGCTTTCTCAGTTCCCGCTCCCTCCGTCCCAGAGCGCGGGGGCGGGGGTGCAGAGTCCGCAGCAGCCCGCGCTTGTGGGCTCGGGCGTGTTTGGCCCGCTTACTGCTTCTGGGTCCGGCTCGGGCTCGGGTGGGCAGACGGTGACTGCTCTTCCTACTCCTGCGCTTGGGGGACAGGGGTTCGCCCAGACTAGGCAGGAGATGCGTGTTCTGCCTAGCGTGCGCTCCCAGCAGCCCGAGCTGGTCCATCCCCAGAGGAGGGAAAGCGTCGCCCTCGATTTAGGGGAGGCGGAACTCGCTGCCCGTGTTCAGAAGATCTTGCTCGACTGGGTCGATCCGGACGAAGATGACACGCTTGCTCAAGCGCTGTTGGGCAACTCGCCCCGTTCTAGAAGGCAGAGAACGGGTACGGGGGAACATGAGCGTGAACTCGCGCGCGACGAGCAAAGGAGAAGAGAGAAGCAGGCGATTGACAGTGCTCAGGCTGGGCCTGTGGCTGTTCTTGAACAGGCTCAATCTGCCCCAGGCGAGGAAGGCGCGGGTCAGCGCAGGAGCTACCCACCGGAGGAAGGACGCTCTGCGAGCATGTCCTCCCTCGGCCAGCCTCTCCTACCTGGGCAGAGCCAGTTCGAGTACTTCAGGCCTGGGAGTCGGACACAGTCCACCGCGAGCGGCTCGGCTGCTGTCACTTCCCCCACGTCTCCTACTTCTCCCCTCTCTCGCGGTGGGTCGCAGAGCATCTCCAACCTTTCACCTACGTCCCCTGGTCATGCGCATACGGACTCGAATGGGTCGCAGGCGATCTCAGACCCCGGCGTGCCTATGCTTGCAACGCGTTTCAACCCCTCAATGGGCAACATCGCTCGACCGCAACATGCCCATCATCCGCCAAGCCAGTCCGCAAGACCGCGTGCTCAAGCACCCAGTTCAGGCGAGAGTTCACTACGCTCCGTAGCAGCGATCTTTGTTGGTCGACCGGCAGGAGTCGAATCAGGTCGCATTGGTCCGCCACCTGCTTTGATCAATGAAGATCCTGTTCAGGAACACGATCCGGGCGAAGAGGGCGACGAGGAGGAAGTCAGCCCAGAGGAGGAAAGTAGTGAAGGAGGACCGAGCCGGGGCGCTTCGGTGAGCCGCTTGATGCGGCCTTCCCGGAGTCTCGCAGAGTCGGTTTCATCAGGTTCCAACTCGATTTCCGGGCGTGTACAGGCTGAGCCTGAGTTGCTGTCCAGTTCGGGCGGGCCCAACAGACAGCTTATCACGTCCGATCCTGAGGGATCCTATTACTCGAGTGCACGCTCTCAGGCTCAGAGCCCCGAGAGTAGTCCCGAAGGGTCGCGTGCGTCGCCAATTGAAGGAGACGAGGAACCGATAGTGGACCGAACCTTTGGCAGACAGTCGGATTGGACGTCTCAGCTTGAAGCTGAAGAGACCCCCCCGCCGTCTGCGCGAAGCTCTGGTTCCACACGACCGAGTATCATTGGAACTCCCAGACGACAGGCAAGCGTGGACACTGGATCCCCGAACTTGACGATTCGACGAGAATTGCCGGCTGGAACGCTCACGTCCACACTTCCCGCTCCTATCCCCATACGCTCCCCACCTTCATCTCATCTTCGACCGCAGCCATCAGGCGAGACCATCTCTGCTGCGAGTTCAGTGCCTCCATTACCCGGCAGCAGTGCCAACGATTCGTTTGTTACGGCACCCATCATGCAGAACGACGCCGACATGCCTCCCCCTGTGCGAAGCTATGGCGCATGGCTGAGCAGAAACCGTCCGGAAGGCGAGAGCTTCGGCGGCAACCCGATGTGAATCAGAACAGAAAAAAAGCTTGAATGTAGACGACACGACCTCGTTACGACGCACATGGACCACTGAGTGTATAGTCATGCTCCCCATCCAATACCGCCATACCGATATATTCGTTCCAATGTCTGTGACCCCCTTGACCAACCCCTTTACCTTCTTATCCGATATTTCGCCCCTACCATGACTTCTTGCATTGGTCTACTTCATACTGCATCGTTTATTCGTTTCCACAGTCGCAGCATTCTGCCGCGTAGCATATACTTGATTTTCTTCTGTAGCATGAGTCCGCGTGTCGATTCGTACGATCCGGCGGGTACTTATTTTTGGTTGTAGATTGGCAGCGTGTAGCCGCAGGTAATGGCCATTCCACGTGTTTTACGTCCCATGTCCATGTGGTCAAGGAAGTCATTGCGAGCAGGACGGAAATGGGATACCGACAATTTTACGGCACTGATCAAACCCCTTCAGCTCCCTCTGGGTACTCAACACATAATCTGATATTGTAACACCAAGATGTACCAGGAGATCCGAGACGATTCGGATCCCGCTGGAAATCAGACTTTGAATTCACGCCCAGAATCACAACTCAATCCAATTATGATTTCAGTTACTGCATTGTCGAACAGCTTCCACCCCATTCATCGCTTGTTCAGATTCTGGCAACTCAATTCAGATTATCGGCAGACCCGGAAAGGACGCGTCTTGGCCAGCAAACCCCTTCTCCACCTTTTGGACGCATATTCATGCAATGTGTATGGCTGCAAATACATGTATCTCCGAATAAACCCTTTCCCGACAACGCCAACGGCGCACCCCACCGAACTGGCCAAAGCATTCGAGGAGGATCACCTCATCTCGCACAGACATGCGGATTGCTCGCGAAAGTATCAGTAACCCAACTCCCTAAACAGCGGATCATCGCCCTGAAAATCCGAATATCCAGCGGTTTGTCACAATGGCATGCTAATGTGGTCGACTTTGCCCATGACCCATGACATGACTATCACCAGTGAGCAAACTGCGGTAGCAGGCGATACGCGATGCCCACTCCTGCTCAGCATCCAGGAACGCCTCCCCAAAGTCCGAAAAAATGCCATCATATTAACCTGATTTTCGTCATTCGTCATTAGAGCCTCCCTTCAAGATGATCAGGTCGAAGCACCGCCATTCCGGTCCATGCCTAGCCGTTGTCAACGGTTTTCATTAGTTTACTGACAGCACCGGTGAGATCGGACAATGGCAACAAGGGAAAGAAAAATACAAGTCGAGTTGACCAACATCCTCGAAAAGCCCCACAAAATACGTGGGCGTCACCAACTTCCATATCCGGCAGCACAGCTTCTTCGGCGCTTCCACGCGACCACCCCGTGTCCAGCACGTTTTCTCGTTGGCGCAAGCCAGTCCCTCACGCAACTGGAAATTTTTCATAGTACTGTACTTATCAAAGGCCTGGCTTTCTGGCTTACATCAGCCCGCCAGAACGGAACAAGAGCGAAACATGCGCCCAAGCTCAGGCTGTAGCTGTAGGATAAGCTGTCCGGTCCTGTCTTTAGTCCTTGGTCCTTGTCCTTGGTCTTACGTTAACCGCCCAGCCGAGCGCGAGCGCGTCCCCGCTCGACTCTCGCTCTGCCGCGCGTTCCTGTCGAGCCCGGGGCGGAATCGAGTTCCACGTGGCTGCTGTCGTCGATGATAATGCATAATGCGATCAGCGTATGAATGAACGCCGGCGCCGGGGATTCATCAGAGGCAGAGGCCGTGGACTTCCCCTGCGGGAGGAGTGAGGAGTGTTAGAGTGTTAGAGTTAGAGCACCGCACGCCGTGCTCCAGCCGGGCGCGGGCGCTTGGACGGGCGCTTGGACGGGCGCTCAACCGCCCCGCTCTATGTCCTATGTCGAAATGCGAGGTACGCGCCCAAGCGCCCCCCCCTTCCCCTACGGCTAGGCGGGGCTTTCCTTAGCGTCAGGGAGAAAGCGCCCTGGATCGGGCTGTTGATCGTCTCAGACGATGGGTGAATAAGGGCTGACAATGACGTTGTGTGGATTATGCACGGTTGCTCAGCATACATACTAATGCAGTGCATTTTGTATTGTCAGGAGGCGAGGGGGACGGACAGGGCAAGGGGAGGGAAAGCACACGTGAAGGGTATTATCCAAACTTGATCAATTCTGGCTGTCCCTGGGCTGTCTACTCTAGTCAACGCGGGCCAGGGAATGCAAGTCTGATCAACTGGTGTGTAGGGCTATACGGAAGAGCAACACGTCGGGGCAGAAGATGGTGTAAAGATAGGACACGGGGGTAGAGTGAACAGAGATCAAACAGGACAGACACATACAAACGAAGATACCTAAGAGTATGCCGAGGCGAGGAAACCAGCCGGCGTGCCTGGGGCATGATCGCCACGACCGAGAGGAGGGAGGACTAGTGTTGACAGAACGTTCCGCGTGAGTTGATACGAGGATACCAGGAGAAAATGTTGAATGTGTTGGGTTCGTGGTTTGTGCCGTGGTGGATACAGAATTAGCCGCGTCCAGCGGAGTGTTGTACGAAGAGGGAGAGCGAAAGATCAAGCACGGAACGGAGTCATTAGGGCGACCAGGCGTTCTTCGTGTTCGGAGCGCTGGTCGCGTCTATAGGGGTCATGATGTAGGCGGAGGAGGGAAAGAGCCGTGGAGTGGAGAGCAGGAAGCAGGCACGCATTAGGGTAAGTAATATATTGCCGAGAAGCCAAGCGTCCGAGATCGTAGAAAACAGCAAAGCGTGCTCACACATCCATGCTGATGTCGTGCATCTGCGGGACGGCATACCCCGCATACGGGTTCTGCTCCCACAGAAGTTGCTGCTGCTGCAGAACTGGTGGAAGCTGCGAATGCCACTGACCTTGCTGGGCGGCAACTGTCTGCTGGCCGTTTGTTGCATCCTGCCCATCCTGCTTCTTCTTCTGGTGGCTCTGCCCGCTCTTGCCAGGAAGCGCATGATGGTGCCCAGACGCAAGAAGTGCAAGGCCGATGGAACCGTGTGCACCCGAATGCTGATAGTGATACCTCAAGCCGTTCATGTTCTTGTATCGCCGTTCGCAATTGCCTCCGACAGCACAAGCGTACGGCCGCAGCTTCTCCTCCGCTTCCTGCTCTGTAAGACCCTCTAGGCTCGGGTCCTTCGAAGCAAAGTTACACTGCCCGTGCAAACGATGGTACTTAAGCCCATTCGCTTGGAGATACTGCTTGTTACAGCCTGGGGTGGGGCATTTGAATGGTTTATTCCGAGTGAGAGAAGAAGCAGGTCGTGAGATGGTCATAGTGCTGTCGGAGTAGTTGCCCGATGTCGGCGAACCTGGGCGAGATGAGAGCGGTGTCGATGGTGCAGAGAGCAGCGCGGGTGTGATGGAAGATGCCGGAGAATTCGGGGAGTCGAGCCCTGAGTAAGGGAAACGCTGGCTCATGGGGGTGGATGTGCCTGAGCGAGATGGGGAGGTGGTACGAGAGCCAGTCTGGATGGAGGGGAACGACCCCCGTGGACCCGTGCGTAGGACATGGGCATCAAATGCCGATTGCATGCTGGATTGTGCCATACCACTCTGGTTTTTAGAAGGACCGGGCTCGAGCTCCATCTCGGAGGGGTCGAACGCTGCAGCTGCCATACCCTTAGGGTTCTGCGGTCCAACCTCTGGTGATTCCATCACCACAACGTGCACATCCTCGTAGTGTTGGAGAAGGGAGTGGAGGTCCTGGAGGACAAGTCCGCAGCAGGTGAAATCGCGGCACTATGGTTGACGAGGTTAGTCAGCATACACGCTACCTAGGTGACGTAGACACAAGACGTACGAAGTCATCCCTGGCGGAGGGGTTGTTCTCCGCGGCCAAGAAGGCCTTGAATGAGCGGGCGCGGTCGGACTCGGCCGACGTGCCCAGCTTGGAGATGTTGTTGAGCATGTTCCAGCTGCAGGGAACGTCAGCGTGAGCGGGGATGAGGATGTATGGGCGGCGTGGGGGAACGCACTCAAATGATGAGCCGCCCGATCCAGAGATGTTGAGCCAGTTTGACAGGGATGTGGGGGTGTTCTTGAATGACTGACGGTGGTGTGAGAAGTCGTCTCTGTGTGGGTGGGTGTCGAGCCTAAAGGCATCGGCGCCGTTATGTCGGACGGAGATGGGCACCGCACTCGACATGGTTTGGTATGCTACGTAAGCCAGGGTTGCGGAGTGGTAAAGGGGGAAAGGATGGATGCTGAGATGAGGGGGTGGGGTTGTAGTCGTGTGTGTGCGCCTTTTATACGGCTGGGTGAGGTAGTGTGACTAATAAAGTAACAAGTTGGTGAGCGCCGGTGTGTGGTGTGGTGCTGGTTAGTGGAGTGTGGTGTGGTTTGACTCTTTCAATTGAGCCTTTTAGAGCTGTCCAAGAGAGAAGCAAGAAGGGTGCGAAGGTAGATGGAGGTACGGAAGGAAGGAGGGTGGACGATGGGGAGGAGGAGGGGAAGGGCAGGAGCGAGGGGGGATGTCTTGGCCGGGATGTAATATATAGGGAAGTTGGGTCCGGAATGGGAGAGGCGATCACACGCTTCTCAATTAGGACAACCCTCTCCCTCTCTCTCTTCACTGCGAACACCACCGAACATGCCGGACTGTGAACGAACCGTTGGGCGTTGCGGTGCGGGTCTACAATAGAGAACATGGGAGAAACATCTCTCATCACCTCAGACAAGATTCACGGACACTTGGATCACACACGGGGGTACACACCCACAACGAGACCCCCTGACACCCCTCACCCGGTCTGTCCCCCCACTCTCCTACCTGTGCACAGACCTCCATGCATATGGGCGGCTGTCAAGACGAGCACAGCCCTCGGCCGGCATTTCCCCTCCCTTCCCAATCCCTTGCAACCAGGCAACATCCAGTCCGAGGACTTGACCCTCCGCCCACATCCCGGCCCGTCCCTCCAACAACGCGGCGTTGTACCCAGCACTGCAAGCCACCGACAACCCAACAACCGCACCATGCCTGGTCATCCCCAGCTTGTCGGCCCGGGGAAAACCAATGTCCGGCCCCACTGATGCCCGCAGCCCAGCCCACCCAGCCTTCGCCTCTAAGCACAAACGCCGACATATCCCCTGGGCGCTTGGCACCGACTGTCCCCACTCCCGACTCCCGACTCCTGGCACCGCGACCCCAGCTGGCGGAGACATAACCCTTCGGCTACACGCATACGGACGGTCGGTACGCATGCCGCGGGTACGGTTCGAACCGTCCTTGTGTCTGCCGCCCCGCAGCCGGAACGCCAGTGGCTAACCCAGCACCAACAAGTACTCCCAGCAGGCGGGGAAAGACAGGTTCTCAGCTTCCGGTTGCCTGTCGCAAAGCCCCAACAACCCCGGCCTAGGGATTAGGCGGTCGCGGGAGCTTCTGCATCTTGGACAAGGCCCAGGTACTGGCACGGTATAGGTGTTGGAGGGCCGAGCGTCGGGAACTCGGAATGTCGGGTTGGTCGGGCGCACCTTCGGCGAGGACCGGGTGCTGCTCTTCCCCCTGCTGACCATGTGGTAGACGCCGACCACACCAAGGTAACACTGGCACTAACGTCCGCAGTCCTCAGCCACAACGCTGTCAGCGCCAACCGCCGAAACCACAACGAGCGCGACCGAGCGACCGGCACCGGCCACCCAACCGCGCCCGCGGGGCTATATCCCCGGCGCTCCCAGTCGGCGTCATACAGCCATACAGCCATACGGTCCTACGGTCCTACGTCGTCCTCGCCCTCGTCCTACGCTAATCCCATCGGAAGAGCACATGCTACACTCGGAAGCGCCCGTGAAATATCAGGATTAGGTGCCAATCTCACCGGTCCAGCCCTTGATGTTTGACATTGCATGACGTCTGACGGCTGTCTGCCGGTCGAGGTTCGTCCTCCCGACTGCCGACTGCTTACTGCTTACTGCTTGTATGCGCCAGGGGCTGAGGGCATCACCCCACGCATGAGCACATGGTGCAGCAGCGCGGCTCAGAAGAGCGGGTGATCTCCCGAGATCAGTAGTGGAATGCATAAGGACTAAATACGTCCCTGGTTTTCCTGCATAAGGGCTATGATGGTAGGATCGTACATCCATCGTACATTAGTACATCGGTACCGTTCCATCCATCCGTTGCTTCTCGATTTGTATTAGCTCATCCCCCTCCGAGCCTTGTCCGCCCCACTTCGGTACTTCTTGAATCATCCACAACATAGAGATCCCTTCCATCCTAGTTGATCAATCCACCGTTCCTTCCAAATACCACAGAACCCAGTAAAATGAAAGCTCAGTCCCAACTAGACCAAACGCGGGGTAAGTCCTGATGTTGCCCGCACACCCCGTCTAGTGCGGAGAGAACAATGACCGACTCACAAGCTTTGGTTGGGTTTTCATGTGCCGCAAATAGGGTTTAGTGCAGATTGCCGGTCGTTAGGGTCAGCTTGTGTCATATGGCCCGAGCACGAGAACGAGCACAACGGAGCACGCGGCCTGCAGCCACATATCTGCCCGTATCGTCGGCACCGGCCACGACCCCGCAATGCCAACGTGGGGAATATGTCGGAGTGGTGGCGCCGGTATGGTGGGATGATGAGTGTAGTATGTAGAAGCACTCACCCGCTGACGGTCATTGCCGCCGCGCCTGCAAATAACGATACTAGCGCGAGCACTTGTCGTTTCCACGAGCTGTCCCTCACACCGTGACTCTCCAGAAAGTCGCCCGCGAGCAGCTCGACGCAGCCCGAATACATGAGCACGCCGGCGCTGATCGCCGACATTATCCCGCTCATCAGGAGTGCTGTTAGACCTGATCAAAAGCACCGCATGAGCAAACTCAACAACGTTTACGCGGCCAATCAAAGGAAGTGGAAGCGGGGGCGGTGGCGAACCCGGAATTTGATGGACACTCACCGCGAGGGTTGAATGAACGACCGAGCAAACCGGCCCCGATACCGATCGGTGTTGTTATGGCGAAAGCAAGGGCGAGCACGTAAGGGATGATAGATTTCCGGCTGAGGGGAAGGGCGGCCAGCCGCACACCAAGTGTAAGACCCTCAAAGAGTTGGTGAAAGATAATCGCGAGCAGTAGCGAGACTGTGGAATGCAGCAAAAAAGGGTTACGTTAGAAATTCTAGAAGGAACAAGAGAAAGCCACCCACTGAAATTTGGCCCCGACGTAACCACCAGGGTCAAGCCAATGATGATCGAATGCAACATGATTCCTGCTTGCAGGACCTGCACAAATGTCAATGGTGAGCGAATCATACAGGACAAGGCGTTTCAGGGGGTCCACAGACAAACTCACTACAACTCCAAGAATTTGCACAGCGCTTTCACGATGAGTAAGGGCTTTACGTCCATGCGCATGGTGCTCATGGAGATAGCCGTCCCAATAGTGTGTGTCACGCTCAGGATCATCAGAATTCGCGATGTGTGGTTCGCCGTCGCGGACGGCATCCAGGTCTTCTGGCCCCTCTGGAGCTTCTCCATCCGCTACCGGATCATCGCGATAGTCACCTACCGGTGTTTGTAAGAACTTGTCGATAACAGACGGCTTCGACGCCAAGTGCTCGACGTAAGAAGTCGCACAATCTGGTGGAGTCTTTGATCAGTCACAGTCCCGGAAGACCCGAAGTACAGAAATAGGTTACATTCGACCAAGAATATCGCAAGGCATGATATCATGCTACATCGCGTAAAATTTCCGCATGAGCTGCGAGCTTGTGCAAAATCAATGGAAATCTACGTACACAATCACACCGGGCCAATGGCTATCGATCTTCACATTCAAGCAGAGGTCGCTGAGGGCTGAATAAGCCTTGTTCAGCAGGTGTATGAAGACTGTGGCGATAATGACCCCTAGGAAAACAGAAAACAATCGGCGTTTAGCGAACCTGTGCGTGGACACAGCTTGCAGGCACCCGAGAAACGATGACTTGCCTGTTCCAAAGTGCTTCGCCATGAAGAATGCCAGGGATGGTATGTGAAGGTAGCTGACACGCTTAGCAAACGTCGGGAACATTGCAGCTAAGCGGGGCATAGCGCGCCTTCAGTAACCCGTCATGTTGCGCAGCACACAGACGCGCGTACCAAAGCTCGATACAGCCAGTATAACGAAGAGTGCCACTACGCGGAGGGGGACGTCTGAATCGACACTATCCACCGGGCAATCCGGTTCCACAGACTGCTGGAGTAACCGTAATAGCTCCGTCATTTTAGCGCTGCGCCTCCACGTATTTTTTGTATGTTATTCTTGTCGACCACAAGGTACAGGTAGCACGTCAGTATTAGTTGATCGCAGTCAGTATTGTGTAATGAAGATGGGAGGAAAGCAGACTTGGATACTTGAACAAGCGTTCGCGTTGCTGAGCGAGCTATGGCTGCGAGGTACTAATGATCATCCCAGTTGGTTCGGGGGCTACGTCATTTAGTCATCCCTCAGTGGCGGTGCAAAGTTTATACCCCGCTCCTTGGGTTACTCCTCGTCTCTTCTTGCTCCTTGTACTTCCCCGCCGAATACATTGCATTGAGATATTCTCAATTGGAGAAGCATCGCCGAAAACGGACTCGTCACGAAGACCCGTCGTACTCGGATAGGAACGGAACCTCTGCTCGTGGCCCTGGTCGAAGTGATCTCGATTGCTAACCGACTGCTGAGAGGCGTATAGCTGGTACACGCTCCCTTGCTATTCGCTTGCGTTCACATGCATGAACTCTTCTCGAACCGGGATGTTCTGTCATCTATTCTCATTCACTTGAGCGACGAGTCGCTAGCTTCCTATACTGTGGTCTCCAAGTGCTTCCACGAGGCCGCACTCGCTGTCGTGTGGCGAGATGCGACGCCCTCGAGAATTTGGCAGCTGTTCCCCGAGGACATGATCGGGATAGGGGTAGATAATACGCTCGTGAGTATGATTTGTTACTGCGATGATTATTGCTGTGTCTGAGCATAAGCAGGAACTCGTCAGACCAATAAACCACACAACACGGGATCGGATCTATCGTCGGACGAAGCATTCCCGTATCTTCACGTACCATCAAGAATCGAATGGTTCCCTCGACTGCCTTCTCGCAGTTCTCCTCTTCCGCCCTTCTCTGTCGCTATTTCCCAGTCTTTTCGAAGTGAACTTCGAGGTTCGAAGTGCAAACAGTTTTCACGCCATATGTCTTGTTATGCCGGAGTCTCTGCGCGCGGTCCGTCTCACATTCTTCCTTGATGACCTTGTGCCCGAACTCACTGTGCCCACACCGCTGATGCAACTTCTTGGGGCGCTTTGCGGGATTATTTGTCTCGAATGTGGCGACTTCTGCCTTTTCCTTCCCGAACTTATGACACTTCAGACGACTGCCTGCATTACGTCTCCCCGGTCTTCGCCCTTCTGGACAGATTTCTGACGTCTTTCCTGGAAGAATGCACAACAATGAAGGAACTCAAGCTGAGAGACATCCCTTATACGGCACCGTTATTCAAAAGCATCGGATCTCTGCCTTCATTGCCTAAACTGGAGTGGAAGCCCCAGGTGGCCTCCGAGAGCCTTCTCTCCCTTCGTGGACCCATCGCATTGTCAGATTTTGAAGGATGCTGCCCCTCACCTTTTTTCTCGCTACGGAGCTGGTCTCTCAATCTGAACCTAGATGCTGTTATTGACGTGTATCCGGACAAGGGGTTCATCGGCGCATTTATCACTCTCACTAGGCTGTCCTGTATTCAGTCTATCGTGTTGTCGATGGTTGGAACGAAGGAGTACGTGCACACTGTAGTCGAAGCAATAGCGAACAATTGCCCGAAACTCGAATTTATAGCGTTGTCTGCCTATCCTCCCCTGGAAACACGACAGCATGTGCACGTCCCGTCAAGCGTCACCATAGATGATATCAAGGACCCACAAACTTGGGACCGTTTCACCTTTGCATGCTATCGACCGCTGTTAAAATGCGACAAACTTCAAATTCTGCATCTGTCTGTGTTCGAACACTATTCATTCGTCTTCACCGACAAGGATCTTTCCGAAATGAGGGCTTGGCGGTGGCTGCGAGTACTACGCGTCACCGAAGAGAACTCCTCGTGCGCATGCGAACCAGCTCAGGTGACTAACATGGGCCTCATCGCGCTCTTGCTAGCATGCCCTGCCCTTCAAGAAGTGGCAATCGAGATGAACCTGGATCCACTTGTACACCCGAATCTCCTGCGAATATGGAATAAGGTGCTCGCGAAATCGCAACATTGCTGTTTACGCATTGGGAACGCCTACATTCGTAATCCGGAGCAAGTCGCGGTATTGTTGCGTACGATCGCGCCGAATGTGGAGAATATCGGTTTTGGACCTCTGCGATTACCTGATGCTCAAACGTTTCAAAGTGGAACTGACGAAGAAATAAACATGCGCATTGCTGGGACCGAAGCTGAACTGGAGAGAATAAAGAACGCTCGAAACCTCAACAGACTCCTGGAAAAAACACGTTTTGCGAAACATAACTAGGGTCAACAACGATTATCATTGCCTCCCTTCCTCGAAGGTTCTGTTTATTGTTTAGTTTCCTTTGGGTAACACGGTTGGTCTTTACATATACATTTCTCAATACTACTGTGGGCTATCAGTTTTCAGCTGCTCAGCAATATCGTGCCGGACAACACGGCCAGTCATACAAAGGCGGAAAAGCGGCAACAAAAGAATTCTTTTTCTTGCCCGGTGCAGAAACACGTGTGATCAACGAGTGGATGGCGGGGATTGAGCGGCAATGCTCATTATAATTACCCACTGATCACTGCATCCTCTGCATCGCGCTCTACCCACTACCATTACAACCATGCCTCTCGCACGCCAGCCTGATTCGGACGACGACAATTCGGAAAAGCCTTGTGGAGAAGAGGGGGGAGGACAGCTAGTACCTCAAACGTCCCAAATGATTACCTCCTCGAGTGAGGGGCTCAATGAAGTCCAGCAGCAGAAGACGGACAACGAACCGCTCCCGTCGTCGAACACTGAGGCTAAGCGAAAGGTTCGGCTCACGTTGATGATGGATGATGGAAGGAGTTCGTACACATTGATTTTCTTGTTTCATTACAAGAACTCATCTTTCCCAGGCATGCAGATGATTCTCTCCCGTACTCTCCCTTGCTCGAAAATCTTCCGCGCTGTTGAGGTATGGCGCCTATTTATGGATCGGAGTCACAAGCGGTATATGCTTACACCTTGGTAGAAGAAATTCAACATACAGCGAGGAATATTACGATATCGGTATGAGGATCGCCCTGTGGGTGAGGCTGATACACCCGATAGCCTTGGAATGGATGATGAAGATCATATAGACGCAAATATCGAGCAGGTCAGTGTTTTTTGTACCTTCTAGTAATCTAGAGTTGACTTTCTGTCCACAGTTGGGAGGTCAAGGATATATGTGATACCATTACGTTTGTGTCACATAGCCACATCGCTTGATCTGTTTTCTTTGCAGTTGACGCCTGTTGTACTCAGTTTGTATGTTGCAGTGTAAGGATCATAACGTGATAAACTTTGCCATAAAATGGGCCGAGCAACGCGCTCTTCGTGCATGTCAGCGGTCACGTACGGATATTTCGCTGCAGCGCGGCTGCATCGATCTGCGCTCAGGTAACACCGATGTTTTGGACACCTCCCACAACATCAAAACCTCTTGCGTGTTTAGAAAGAATCGTGAAGATAGAATGTCAGAACAATACTTGAATAAGATGAGTTTCAATTTGACCAGTATTGAGAGCTGTGTGCAGGTTGCGCAGATTCCCCACCAAACTCAGAGTGGTGTTGGCAATGCTGCATAAGGGAAATCAATTAGCACAGGGAAAGGGCCTGGAAACCCTATCATTTGGGCAAACTCGTGCACTGTCTCCAGCCTACCACACCACAGAAACTAGACCTGGGGCCAATTTGAGGCTCATTTGGACTGCTTTTATTATTACAAATTTTCAATCCAGTAATGGCCTGCCCGAGATCATAACCGCACGAGGTCAGACGATGCAGTTGCATCCAGGTCTACGCGGCGAATCAGGGTCACGTAAACGCGCAGGTCGCGTCTTGTGGTGGTGGCCTCATCATTCCGCCTTCGTTCCGCGCGTCATCCCACCGACAATCCATTTCCAGCTTCCAGCAAGTCATGCCATCGTACGAGGAGGAGGAGGAGATTGACGAGCAGCAACAAGAAGAACGGCCCTCGGAATCTCAGGCAAAAAAGAAGTTGCGCCTAACTATTCAGTGTCAAGGACAGGGTTCGTCGTCTTCCATACCGATGCGCTCAAGTGCTCGGCTGACCTTTGGCGCCAGAATGTCAGGTCGACGTGAGTGCGACAACCCAATTCGGGAAGGTGTTCGAGGCTGCCTACGTGAGCAACCTTTGCGAAGTCGCCGAACATGTCCCACGCTGACCTAAATGGGGGTAATCGTAGAAACGCTTCAACAAGAAGAAGGGCACGCTGAGATTCCTCTACGAGGGTGGGCGGATACGAGATAGCGACACCCCGAAAATGCTGGAGATGGAGTCTGGAGATGTGATCGATGCAGAGCTCGAGCAGGTGAGCCTGATTCTTCCCGGGGTGCTCGTATGCAATGTGACACCATGCATTCAGCTCGGTGGTGGTCCGTGGTGATTACCAATTCAGATGATGTCTCCTCTTCAGTTCTCAAGCCTCGCATCGTGGCAGCCATGTCTGCACTCTGATATCATACTATGTCTTATTCCTCGGATCAACACATAATCATTTGTCTGGATTTTCGAAGTACAAGGGCACAGGTCCGACGGTTGGCTAGGGAGACTTCACTTAGCTCTGTTTATACGACAACCGCCTTTGTTTTGTTGAGGCTCATCACGAAATCTATGGGGAGTTGCAAATGAGCCTGTGAACTACTGAGTGGCGAGTCAACATGGAACGTGATTACACCCACCGAAACCATCTCTGGCGGGGTCAGCGCCAGCCACTGAGTCAGACTGATGTCCTGATAATAAGGAGAGTTGAAGATCTCTAGGAACTTGAGCGTGCTGTTGCCGATGTTCTCAACATAGTGACCGTCTTTTTCTGGGGTTAGTTTAGTTTCAGGCCTGCGAACGAACGGCTTACAGGATGGAGGTATGTACGCGATGTCACCCGCTTGGTAAGTGAAAGTACGGGCAGAAGCTGAGGAGGCGAAAGAGGTTATGCGAGCCTCGCCCTCGCTGAGAGAGTGTCAAGACACGATTACCGAATTAATCTTGTGACATACATAAAGAAGGTCCACTCAGGTTGGGTAGGATGCCACTGCGTTCCCTGTGAGCAACATCATATGGGCTCGTATCAGTGGACGCACGTGCAGCTCTCGCAAACCACCTGCGTTGACAGTGACTTCTGCCGCAGAGATCGTGGTGGAGACGGTGAAGGTCCTGCTGTCAACAACTTTGACCGATCCACCTTCTAGAGGAGTGCCGGGGATCTGTGACAAGTGGAAAGCATAGGGCGATGGGGTAGTGCCAGTCGGGCCGTCGGCCAGCTCGCAGTCGACCTCGATGGAAGGCGGCACAGGAGCGGGGAAGATATACAGGGCATTTTCAGGGATGTGATTGAACATGGAAATGTCTGTATGGAAGTTCTTTGCAAGTACCTCCTTGGGGGTATGTGCGAGCCAATCACTCAGCATGAAAGTCGAATCCTCGCTGAAAGCGCCGTTGTCGAAGACCAGCAGGAATTCGCATCCCTCCGGATTTGTGTCATTCAAAGCCTGGATCGAATGAGGAATGCCAGCAGGGAAGTACCCTAGACCCGCGCGACGGGAATGTCAAGCCACAGGAACGGTTGTTCGTGGTAGACAAATACTTACAAAGATCACCCGGGTACTATAGATGACTCATGAATAAGACTAAGCATGGGCTTACGTGAAGACGACTCACAATGTCCTGGATATAGTTTCGGCCGTCTGCATTGATGGCAGTAATTCGGGCGCTTCCCTACGGCAGATGAGTTCATGCGCTGCAGGGATAAGAATAGACCAGAACGCACAGCCAGCATGTACGACCACTATGGAAGTCTAATATCAGGCCGTTGTTATCTACATGTGCAGTAAAACCGTACCTCCGCTGCGGTATGCCAGTGCATCTCACTAAACATAGGTCAGATGCGCCTGCATTCCGGTAGGCAGTGCATACCGAATAGAACCGGCCGTCAGACGCATGTTCACTCCTGCCATAGTGGTAGCGATGGGCATATCGGTTTCTGTAGCCGCGTCAGAATCAGTGGATACGTTATTAGGCAGTGGTACCGGTTTGCTGACGAGCCCAACCACCGCTCTGAAGGCGATTGTGAGACTGGCTGAAGGACCATTTGGAGTTCAGCCTGGAGTGACGTGAGCGACATCTCACACTATGTGGGCTCTACATACACGGTTCCAGCATCTGTAGACGGTGGCGCCAACAAGTCTGGGTACTGCTCCTCCATTGGGATGTTTTGGGGCCCGAGAATGTCTGCTCCAAGAGGGCCAAGACCAACTCGAGTACGAACAGCCTCAGGAGTCTCCTCCTGGAAGAGGTCGTAGTACGAGTCGTTGGGATCATCACTGGCATAGGCCCCGGTTGGAGTTGCTGCCAGGGCAGGTGCAATGTTGCTGGCTGCAATCGCTGATGCTTCAGCGTAAGTGATCCTCTTCTCCATCACAGCGGCCAAGCTGCGAGGGGTCGTAAAAGCAGCGGTCAGTACCACGGAGAGCAGAATGCGCATTGTAGCTGAAAGAGGGACGCTCGAATTATGGTTTTTTTTAGGCCGTAGTCCTAAGGCAAGCAGTGTCAGTGTATTTATGGATGGTCCAGCCGAAACTGAGAGCCGGGCAGAACATATATCAAACTTTGCGTCCTGTTTTCTTCCACTGTCCACCTTCGACAGACCGATCGACTTTGCGAGTGAGAAACTTCAGCCTCGCGGCCGTCTGTCCCGAACGAGCACACAGATTAACCGAATAAGGTAGTCACAACATTGTCCTTCGCGGTGGTCCGAGTGTTCTGTGTCAGGATCGGCCAAAATTGCATTGGGGAGGGGTCTCTGTTGAGCCGCTCCTCCGTCGGACCGATTGGAAGGCTCAATCATCGTAGGAACACTGTTGGATGAAGAATTGCGCCGCTGAACATATGTGCTGCGGGCCATTTGGGGACATGGGACGAGAATAGGTGCTGGAAGGCGCCACAACCCTCGGAGAGATACACGGACAGAGCCAGTCCTTGCCGGAGACACTCGAAATAGTCGTCCGACATGTGGGTTGAAGGCAAGAGGCCACAATTTTAGATAACCACGTTTCATTCGCGAAGCATCGCGTCACATGCTTGAACTTCTTCCCTTTTCATGGTGTCCGCGGCATTCTGAGAAACGGGACTGCGTTCTCGGCTCCGTAAGGAATAGAGTTTGGATAGTTGTACGAGAGAAGAAAGGCAGCGTAAATTATCAGAAACGTTTCATACGGAGCTCGCTACTGACCCAAATAAGAGCCGTTTGAGAGGAAGACCATGAGCGTATCTAGGAGAGTGAGCAAGAACAAAAGCAGATGTATCGCCGATCCTTGTCACATGTCCTTCGGGTATAGAAGACATTTACTCGAAAGACCTTTACTCAGCGTCATCCAGAGGCGCCTCCTCTTCGTACTCCGCATCATCCTCAACCCTTTAGGCAATCGTCAGTATCGGGCCGCACCGGGAGACATAGTACCCACGTGGCATCCTGGTATTGTTGATACTCCGCAACGAGATCTTGCATGTTGCTCTCTGCCTCGGTGAACTCCATCTCGTCCATCTATGGATTGATCAGCACACACACGTGGCTTTCCAGGAACGGGGACTTACACCCTCCTGGGTGTACCAGTGCAAGAACGCCTTCTTCTTGAACATTGCGGAGAACTGGTCGGAAACACGCTTGAAGAGCTCCTGAATAGCGGTGGAGTTCCCAATGAATGTGACGGACATCTTGTAGTTCTTAGGCGGGATGTCGCACTGAGCGGCCAGCACATTGTTGGGGATCCACTCGACGAAGTAGGCCGAGTTCTTGTTCTGTACATTCTGCATTTGTTCCTCGATCTCCTTCATGGAGACCTTGCCACGGAAGATGGCAGCGACAGTCAAATAACGACCGTGCCTGGGGTCGGAAGCCGCCATCATGTTCTTGGCATCGAACATCTGCTGTGTGAGCTCAGGAACGGTGACAGCACGGAACTGCTGGCTTCCCCGGGCAGTGAGGGGAGCGAAGCCAACCATGAAGAAGTGGAGACGAGGGAACGGAACCAGATTGACAGCCATCTTCCGCAGATCAGAGTTAAGCTGACCTGGGAAGCGGAGGCAAGTGGTGATGCCGGACATCACAATAGACACGAGGTGGTTGAGGTCACCGTAAGTCGGGGTGGTGAGCTTCAGTGTCCTGAAGCAAATCTCGTACAGGGCCTCGTTGTCAATGCAGAAGGTTTCGTCAGAGTTCTCCACAAGCTGATGTACGGACAGTGTAGCGTTGTACGGCTCAACGACAGTATCGGACACCTGTCGAGGGTGGGCTAATGAATGGATTGTAGGTTGTCGAAGGAAAACTGACCTTGGGAGAGGGAACGACGGAGAAAGTGCACATCATGCGGTCGGGGTACTCCTCACGGATCTTGGAGATAAGGAGAGTACCCATACCAGCACCGGTACCGCCACCAAGCGAATGGGTGATTTGGAACCCTTGCAGGCAGTCGCAGCCCTCAGCTTCCTTGCGGACAACATCGAGAACGGAATCAACAAGCTCAGCACCTTCAGTGTAATCTGAGACCAAGAGTCAACAAACCGTCGTCTGGTCATAAGAACAGATACTCACGGCCCTTCGCCCAGTTGTTACCTGCACCACTCTGACCGAAGACAAAGTTATCAGGACGGAACAGGGCACCGTAGGGACCGGAGCGGATGGCATCCATGGTTCCGGGCTCGAGATCCACAAGTACAGCGCGGGGAACGTACTTGTTTCCTGTAGCACCACTCATTAGCTGCGATATCGACCAGGAGCACTAATATCCGTACCGCCGGCCTCGTTGTAGTAGACGCTGATACGCTCGAGCTGCATATCCTCCTTTCCCTTGTATCTACGTCCGCCAAAGGGCGTTGGCGGGGACTCATAACTGATGTAAGAAGATACTCACGAGCCATCCTTGTCAATGCCATGTTCCTCAGAGACGACCTCCCAGAACTTGGCACCTAGGAAAAACGCGTCGATATGAGTGCCCAGAAGGTCAGTCAGGTGGAGGAAAAACACGGCATACCAATTTGGTTACCACACTACCGGGATGTACAGGGAAACCAAGAAGCGGTCAGCAAGCATACATGAAACTGCATAGAAGCAGACGCACCTGGCCGGTTTGGAGATGAACGATTTCCCTCATACTACAAAAGGTAAAGGCACGTCAGTATATGCGTGTAGTCGCAGAACATGGCGCTGGAAAGACCGCAAACGGCGCCATATTGACATGAGGCATAGTTCTGCTCCATCTCGGATGACCAGGACAGACGAAAAATACGCGTCGAATCAATATATGCGCCTCAAATCGCCCATCCAGAGTGTAGAATGTGAAAGGGCACGCACTTGAATAGTTTGAGAGAGGGGCAAGAATGAAAAGACTGTGGTGATGGATGAGGGGCAGACAACGAGCCGGGGAGGAAGGGTCGCACAGAAAGGTCGACGGACGCAGAACGTGGACGCGCTTCGCCGGTTGCACGGACCACTAGAGTCGCGTCTTCCTTGCCCCAACAGATACCGGCCACGCGTCTGCCTCACCGTTCGTTCACGTCAACTGAACCCTCATCAATACAAATAAAGTTTTTATTGCTAAAGGAGACAATAAGGCGGCTTGTGTCTATTCTCAAGCGCATATATGGTCTTTTTGTTGACTATGTATGGACGCGTACCATGGTCGCGTGTCACGTTAAAAGCTTGTTCTGAGACACACCGATTACGCGTCAAAACATCTTATTGTTGTCTATTACTGATACAAATGCTCTATCATCTTCTCCCATAAAACACAGCAACACAGGATACAGGCAAACGCTCACTCACCCTCACCACCAATTCTAGCAGGGAATAGATGTCTCACGTGACCGGGTATGAGCTCCGGTTTGAGAGGAGCCAGCTCAGCCAGGGGAACATGCCTGGTCATGGTGAGCAAGTTGAGCCTGAGCTTCCTCATCTCAGGGTCTTCGTCGCTCGCGTTGTCCACTTTCTCTCCATCTTCTGAACCAGCCACAGCGTCGACCGCGGTCCCGTCCGACGTTTGGGTGGAGGATGTGGATGGCGCAGGGTGAACTGCCTGTGACAACCGGAGGATCGATTCTGCAGCCTTGGCAAGCCCATAGTTGATGTACGCTGGAGAGGCCGGCGAGAGTGTGGCACCATTCGCCGCGGCTATAGGTGTTGATGTGTTCGTCTCCTCGGCCGCTGGGGCCTTCTTACTTCGTTCGGTCCACTCATCATCCTTATAGAAGAACTCGTCCGGTGCCCGGAGCACAGCTCCCATATCCAGCTGATCTCCGACGACACTGTTAAGCTCCGACAGTCGGCCTTCTGCTTCGGGCACTAGGTTGACTGAATTTTCGAGGTGTTTGCCGAGCTGTGGAAGGTGCCGAGGAAGAGGGAGGTCTGGATCTTCTATCGCCTCCCCGATGCGGTCAAGAATCTCGTGTAGACCGCTAGTAAGGGGGTCGATCACTAGGTCGGAAACGTATTCTGGCAATGGTGTAGGCAAAACAACGCTTTCATCGACCTGCTCGATGCGTCTCCGCTTTGAGGGTCGCTCCTGGGCATCATCCATGTCGATATCCTCTTCAATCTTGACCCGCGAGTCACCAGTGGTTTCTTCATTGCCCTCCTGAGCGTACTTCATCGCCTTGTCGACAAACGAGGCCACGCTTTGCACGTAAGCAATGCCTTCGGGCCCGCCATAGACAACATCTCTGAGCCAAGCCTCTCCACCGAATGCAGCCTTCTCCAGCTCCTTCTGGCGCTCGTCACTTGGCTTGGCATCAGCCTTCCTTTTCCCTGTTCGGAGGCGCTCAGCAGCCTTCCGGATGTCCTCGCGGATCTTCATGTGGAGTTTCGATTCATCGGAGTACCAAGTGTTGTCACCAATAGACCACTTCATGGGTAGCGTGCCGAAACTACCCCAATCTGTCGGTGCGGGGTCACGAGCTTCGAGTTCTTTGGCTTGGCTGTCTCGTTCGGCCTGCTTGCGCATTTCCTCCTCTTCTCGTGCAACATAGCTTCGGTAGCTGTTCATTCCCGGTCGTTGGACGGTCCAGTGAACACCTTCGTCCTCGACAGGCGCGTTTTCAGCAGCCGTCCGCATGGAGATGATAGTTGGAGGAACAGAAACGGGTGCATATACGCTAGGATAGGCAGGCGTTTCATATTTTTGCTTCGGCAAGTTACCTGTGGAAGCGGCGGGGACGAGGTCTAGCTCAGGCAAGCCGAAGCGCTCTGGTAGGAACACAGAGAGGAAGGAGAACGGATCTTCCACTACATTTGCATAAGACGCGATATCGAGAACTTTGAATATAACACATACTCTCCGCGTAGTCGATGCTACCGTCGGGCGCAATAGGGCGCTTCAACGGGTGTCGTTCCAGCTTTATTCGTTCCTTTTTTGTAAGAGTTTTCCTTCCTATGAACAACACATAATCAACACAAACATTCTCGCCTTGAATGACATACGCACCCATGATCTCAAACTCGAGCATTAATCCTGCGAAGTCGCTCCCACGGGGGAAAGCCCCAATCCCCGTTTCAGGTCCAGGTATCTTCCACAGCTCATCAAGACTTTTCGGTGCCCCTCTCGGTCTGTACCCGCCTCTTCGCTTTCCTAGCCGCATCTGAGTTGCGCCTCCTCCAGGTGTCGGGGCAGCAGAAACTGAGCGGCTGCCGCGCTCCATGGACTCGGCGCGCATCCCATCCTCTCCTTCACCGTCGCTCTCCACCTTGATAAGATCGTCCTGATGGCGGAGTTCGTATTCTGCTTGGGCAGCTACTGCCGATGCAGCCTGCGTCTCTGCAAGAGCTTGTGCTTGTAGCTCCGCCTCGGTCAACTTCTGCTGCGCTTTGTTGATGGCGTCTAGACCATACTTTTCGAGCTTGGCAGCCTCGGAATGAAAGATAGTGGAAGGTGGATTGAACGTTTTCGCGTTGGTTGTGACCAGGAGAAAGTCCTCCTAGTAAAGGTATCAGCCTGCTGATTGACACTCCATGATCAGGAGTCGCACCCTAAACTCGTCTATCGATCTATACCGTCCTTTGTCCACCTTTTGCCCCATCGTTCCAAGATCCATAGGATGCTTGATGACACTCCGGTATCCCGGTACCTCTTTCTCATCCACCGGTTGTAAGAAGAATGCATAATTATCGCGTCTTGTCAATATGATCAGTGACAACAAATCACCGCGAACCAGCGACATACTTTCGAAGCTGCTGTATCAATCGCTGCAGTGATCCTTCTAGCGTCCTCCCCTTCTTAGCAAGAGGGCTCTCTACCGCACTGGCAGACCTCGTTCCCGCTCTCGTCCTCGATCCAGAAGCCGAAGCCGGAGTGCCGGGTAGACTGGCCGTCTTACCCGATCCATTCCAGCCTCCGATAGTGATATGTAGTTTTTTAGCAGGGTTGGAAACAGGAGTTGAAGGAGCGCTACTAGCCCAACTGCTGCTACCGCTGCTTCCAGGTACGCTCCCACCTGCGCCTAGAGGGGCAGTCTGCTTCAGTTGGCTCAGCCGTCTGTTCATCGGCGCCTGGCTTGCAATGGGACCGTGCGTGTGCATGGGACGGGTTTGCTTCCGATGAGAGGCAGAAGACAGTCGGACCCAACCTGGGTCCCGGAATAATTCAACTCCGGACAGACAGTATCTTGCCTTAAGCTTTCCATGATGGGAGGAATTACCTCTACCTTTGGGATTCACCGTATGCAATGGTATACGATTAGACATCATTTTCGTCCAGTACTACATATTGACTGGATTACCTTGTTACCACCATTGGACGTCAAACGTCATTGTTCGCCGTCGATCACGTGTTATTTCCTCAACACCAAGTCAACACAAGTGGCAATCGCCCCTTCGCTCCATACTCAAGCATCTCCAGTTCACAAATCCAAATGTCAACGAAGCAACGGCTATCCTGAGTCGATATGAATAGCAAAGTCGAGATCTGACGACAGCTCAAAAGGGGCACTTCATCCCTTCAAGAATTCCCTTCCAGATATATCCAATAGCTCTAAAGTACAACAAAAACACATTGCAGCGTAGCGTATTTATAATAAGGGGTATATAAGTCGTCAGATTCTCATTTACTTGAGTTCCCTTTTTTTCTCGTTCGTCGAGTTCGTAATTCAGATTCCGAGATTTTCGTACTTCCAAGCTCCCGGCATCCCCTTCACCTGCTGATCAGTTCCCGATCCAAGAGCATAGTCCAACACGTCACGAAATACAGGACAAACAGCGGGATCCCACTCTGCCTCACCACTTTGGCCCAATCCATCTTCCTCTTCCCAAGCCAATAATCCAGGCCCAAAGGGACGGCGAACCATCGTCTGCTCTCGCGCTCGTCCTTGCTCGCCAGGCGGATGTTGGACGTGACCCAGATCTGCACGCTGTGCGATATGGACGTCGTGGTGCCTATTACGACCCAGGCTGTGAGTGGGCGGGAGGGGCCGAAGACCTGGATTGTAAGATGGGTGGAGGACCAGCAGATTGCTTGAAGGGAGAGTTGCCGGATAAGGGTGGGGAAGAGGGAATAGTATGTTAGCCAACGGCGGAGGAGGCCTGAGGCTAGGAGGTAGCACCATACGCCTGTGGCGATGCTCTGCCCAAGAAGGGGTTAACTAATGTTAAGGATGTGGGCTTGGACGCACCCAGCAGGAAACAATCGCATGGTCCATCCCTCCCATGCCGACGATATCTTCCCCCTCTCTTCCCGGTGAAACCGGGCCAAACCTAAACACCCCATTCTCGCTAAAAGGGCCCCACCGCCAAGGGATCTTGTACGCGAGATAGAGGTGCCAGCAGGTGCCCAGCACGGCGGGAACGATGGATAGGCCGCGACAGAAGAACATGAATAGGGGGACTAGGCGTGCTAGGGGCGGTCGGTCGGAGCGCGGTTTAGGTGGAGGGATGCGCGCCGTCGGGAGCTAGAGAACGTCAGTTGTACTCGTACTCAGGGTGAGCGGGGCGTGCGCACCGGTTCGGTCTCGGTCTCGGTGTCGCTTCGGACTGTTTTGGCACGTCGATTACGCCCCCGATTCAGCAGACGCAGGTTGACGTCTTCCAGCGTAACCCTCCACGCCTCTTTCCGTCCTGGAATAGCTGTGCCCCTCCCTATATCCAGTCCATGCACCGGGGGGAGGATGGGTACCGAAGGTCCGGCATGTCCGTCCAGAGTGGTGAACGCGGGGTCGGCACGGGAGTAGGCAGGAGGTTGGGGAGGGTAGGAGAGCCCCGAGAGAGTAGGCATGTCCGTTAGGCTCTTAGCGCGGGAAAAGGGAGCGGCGGGAGGGAAGAGGAGTGCCCGTCTTGCTTCTGTTTCTGTCTCTTCACCTTCGCCCTCTGTTTCCCGACCTCGCACTGTCTCCGCGTCCGTCTCGGTATCGTCTTCTTCCTCACCCTCCGGACGGGGATCGTACCCCACTGGGAGGGAAATCGAGGAAATGTCGTGCGGCACTACGGGCGAAGTGCCAAAGTACTGTGACAAACTCGTATGACTCTTGCTCCTCGGTCGGTTCCCGATCGCCTCGCCGTCTCCCCCCGCACCCGCGCCCATACCCCCACCCCCACCTGCACCACCTCCCGAACCGCTCCCCTCAGCACCGCTGTAAGATACCGAACGGGAGGGCGAGCTATTCCTCGAGCTCCAAGCAGACCTTGCCTTGCGCCTCGGCTGAGGGTGAGGATACGAGCAGTGTCTCGCATGTCCCTGGGGTAGTGCCGACGTTGACTGTTGGGGAGAAGCAGAAGGGGAAACGATAGGCGATATAGCAAGTGTATGAAGACGAGGTCGTTTAGGACTTGTACTGTCCATGAGTGCGAGGAGGGCTATACCGAGCGCATCGGCTGTCGGGTCCTGTGTTTCCGAGGGGGTGCTGCTCGCTGAATCGGGGGAAGATGGTTGATTTCCCAGTTGAGAGAGGAGGAGGGGATGAGCAGAAGGAGAAGCATCTTGTTCTGAGAATGAGAGCGTGTGCATCCTGTCCAGCAGATCACCTGGTGCAAACAATGTAAACTCCCTTTCAATGTGCGTAATGCCACGCCTTCCCTCAGGGTCTCATTGCTCCCGCTATTGCTCCCGCTAGTGGCGCTGCTTCCAGTCATGCTTCCTTCGCTGGCCATCCTCTGTGCGTCGCCGTTCAGAGTATCGTCGAAGAGAGGATAAATTCAGGTCACACGAGCTAACGAAAGGTATACTCTAAGGTAAGGTCCATCTCTCCCGCGTGAAAGAAAGACCGAAATATCCCACCAAGTTCCTTCCAATCACAATTCCCGCACCCCTCCAACAGAGACGTTACGTAGTACTAGTGCGTCATGTCGTCCGACCGCATCGAGTTCAAACGTCTGGTAAAAGACGTCGTTGAGTCGTCCAAAGGGCCCAAACACAGCGTGCGCCCCCTATCCACATTTTCATAGTCGGGAGGGGTACTCACGTGCGTTGCGTTTCTTCATGTGTAGGATACAGTTGGATTGCTCCAGAAGTTGAGGGGGCATGGAGTGACTGAGGATTTGCTCAAGGTGCGTTTCCCCCCCCCCCTCCCTTATCGTATTAGAGAGGAGCTCACCGACTTGTGTAGGAGACGAAAGCCGGGTTGGCGGTTGGCAAGCTCCGCTCGCACGCGAATGCCCAAGTTGCAGAAACGGCAAAGGAAGTCGTCAGGCGCTGGAAAGCAGAAGTCGAAGGCCAAAAAAGTGAGAAAAAGGCGGGCAGTTCCTCTCCTTCAGGAGGGGCGAAGAAGGTTAATCGTACGTCCTCCCCCTGCCCCAAGTGCAACCCCCGACCCTCGCTGAGCACAGAGCACAGCGAAACCGATCCAAACTTCCGTCCCTGGGTCCACATCCTCCAAGTCCCCCGCTCCTGCTACCGCAGGCCCACACACACCTCTCTCCCCCTCCCTTGTTCGGACGACAGCGACCGACGGTGTGAAGCTAAACGACTCTGGAGATGAGAAACGCGATACGTGTATGCGGTTGTTATATGACGCTCTGGCGAGTGATAGTACTGCGCGTGAGTGCCCCTCGCCCAACCTCTTCTACTACTGTTACTGTACTGGATGTACCGCGGCTGACCTGCCTGGCAGCATCAGACCAAATCGCCAAGATCGCACGTAAGATCGAGGAGCAAGTCCTTTCTCTCAACAAAAACAACTCGGGCAACCCATACCGGACAAAGATCCGCTCTCTGTACCTCAACTTGAAGGAGAAGTCTAACCCTGGGCTGAGGGAGGCCGTCGTCAGTGGAGAACTGAGCGTGCCTAGGCTGTGTACTATGAGTGTGCAGGTGCGTCCCCCTCCCCGTCCCTGTCCCCCTCCAACTTGGAAATGGGAATGGGAAGTGGCACGAAACGCTAACCAAACCCCAGGAAATGGCCTCCGAAGAAAGACAAGCCGAATCCAAGCGTATCGAAGAACAAAACCTATTCAAAGCAAAGGGTGCCGAAGAAGCAGGCGCAGAAACAGACGCATTCAAGTGCTTCCGCTGTGGCCTGCGCAAGACGCGCTACACACAGGCGCAGACGAGGAGTGCGGACGAACCGATGACGACGTTTGTCACTTGTGTGAATTGTGGTAATCGGTGGAAGTTCTCTTAGGCACCCCGCTCGGGGGGGGGGAGTTGAGCAGAGGCGGGGGCGTTGAGCGGATGGCGAGGGCGAATGCGAATGCGATACATATTCATTCATATGGTACGGGCATGGAAAGAGCTGTACGCGTTTTGGTAGTCTTTGGTAGTCTCTTGGGCAGTAGGTCAGTGGGTTTTGACCTCTGAGTGTAGTGGACGTTCGAGCAGAAGCAGAAGCAGTATTCATACTTCCTTTCTCCTTTCTCTCCTTTCTCAGTGTATTGCGTCACGTGCGGTTGGCTGGTCGATATCTTCAATTCTGACCTTTTCACGGGCGCTGTCAATAACTGAGATTACAACAATAGCGTTTCCTTGCACTATAGGTACAACATAACCTCGGTGTCAAGTAATGCGAAACAGCCGGTCCACGCTAGAATTTGCTAAAGTGGGTGTGGCTAGTATTATTCTGCAACACGATTCTTTACAAGGTAACAACTGCGCCTAGCTCCTAGCTCCTACAGTGCTCTAGCTCCTAGCAAGAAGCACATGTACAGGCAAAGTCCTTGCTCAACAACCCATTCCACGAACGAGCATTCATGGACCCCCTCCTAAGCTCCTGTGAGACGCTGCTGACTAAGCACTCTGGCCATCCGCTACCGCGCAAGGTTCGGGCCCATCAGTTCAGGAAGGAGATATGAAGCGTTCACCGCGTTTTGGACCAAATTTTGAAGTGGGTAGCAGAGCCAAGTAGGGGGGTCATGTGTTGTGCTGTGACCATGTCTTAACACAAGGGTCTTTTGCTGTAGCTTGCACAGGTCCCATTTGTGTAGCTGTTTTACTTTCCCTATAGCTAGTAATGAGATACAGTACTAAATCTAGCAAATTGGCATTGTGTTGACTTATGCTAGCACTTGGAATGGTTCCCAGTGCAAGCGTGCTAGCACATTCTGGCAAAGGGCTACTGGGCTGCTGATTTGAAAGGCTGATCAGCCCAATTTCAGTAATGCAGGTGTGATGGCTGAGTTGCCATCACACATATAATTACATTGACAGGATTCACTAATCATCTACAGGCTAGTGGAGAGGGAGGTAAAGCATGCAAGGATGGACAGCAGATGGCAAGACAGTCTCAGAATGAAAATGCAGGAAAAAAAAAGAAAAAAGGGATGCCTGTTCAGCCCTGCTATGTCTGTGAGGTGGGAAAGAAGGAGGGGAACAACATCAAGGGGTGTGAGAAATTCAAGTTGAGCTGCGAAGCAGCCCAGCTAATACCTGAATGAAGGTCAGCGAGCTTGAGAGAAGGGGTGGGGAACTCACTGATCCAAATTAAAAAAAAACAGCCCTTTGGGGACTGTACTTCTTGACAATATCCTTGAGGATTCATCCCCCCTCCTTGACACTCATCCAGGCTAGGAGGAGGCTGTCAAGCAGGCCATGTTTGACCTTCTTGTGCTTGAAGGCAAAGCACACCCTGGCCCCCAAGACCTTCTGCTTGAAGGTCTTCTGCAGTTGTTCTCCCATATCCTCCTTGAATGTCCTCCCAGCATTTGCCTTGTACTTGGCATCAATAAGGGCCTTGCACATGATGCACAGGCCTTCCCTCTCCTCAGCAGAGAGCCTGGCCTTCTTCTGGGCAGCCTTGACTTGTCCGGCGTACTCCCCAACCTGGCCCACCTGCACTCTCTTGGCCTCAAACTCTGCGTCTGTACCATAGCAAAGGTCAATTTGGGTCTCCCTCTCCTTCTTCAACTCCTTGTCTGTGGGGAGGGAGCGGCCTCAAACTCCACATCTGTAGCATAGCAAAGGTCGATTTGGGTCTCCCTCTCCTTCTTCAACTCCTCATCTGTGGGGAGGGAGAGGGAGCAGATGTGCAAGGGAGGCAGGGCAAGAAACATGGGGTGGGAGGGGTGGCTGATCTGGGATTGTTCCTGGACAACCATCAGTTTGATGTATGCAGGTGCGAAAGCCTGTTCAGCAACATCCCCTGCATTATGGACCAGCCATAGAGGCCGGTCAGTTGCAGGGGATGGCTGAACCACTTACCAAAGGCACTGTTGCCTCTTCTCTTGCAGTCTGCAAGGGTGGTCAGTGAGGAATGGGTGCAGTGTGGTGTCTTTTGGGGACATCACACCTGCATTACTGAACTACCCACAAGGGGTAGCTGTATGCAGTGCAATGTCACCCTACTCACCTCCTAGTCCTCCTGATCTGCCTCATCCCCTTCCTGTGCCTCCTCTGCTCCTAGGGCATGCAGAGCATTGTCCAGGAGGACACACAGATCATTGCCCCTGAGGAGAGCACACTCTGCCAACCTCACCCATATCTTGTCCTCATCTGGAGGGTTGGCCATGCCCAATGCCTCCAGATCCCCCCTATCAACAATCTCCGTGCGGATGTTGGCCACACAATTCTTCCCCTTCTCTTTTTTCTTGGCCAACACAGCCAGTGCACTGCTGCCTTCAGAGCTCATGCTCTCCTTGCTGACCAGGGCACATTTGCAGTAGAACTTCAGGCTGGCTGTGCTTGTTTCAAAGATTTGCTGGAGGAGCTGGAAGCTATTGTTACCATCAGTGTTGCTCATGGTGGTAGATGGGAAGAGAGAGAGGATCAGGGATGTACAACTGGGGATATCTGCGGAGGCAGACAGGGGTTGCCACCCATTCAGATTTGCATGCATGCTTCTGCCCCTATCTGGGAGTGCAGAAGTACAGAGGCCATGCATAATGGTGCCCTTAGCATGCACTACATACCTTTGATGCACAGCCATTGCACCTGCATCTTCAGTAATGCAGGTGCAATGCCCAAACACAAGGTGAACTTGTGTTTTACAGTAGGTGGTTTGGTTGGTGCCTATTGTCATGACATGAGTTTAGCTGGGTTGGGGGTTACTGTTGGCCACCAAGTAGCCAGTAGTCCGAGATGAATTCAAGTGAGTCATAGAGAGTACAGCTGGTCCGCAATAAGTGTCCAGAAATGCTCAAGGAGTAGTTTGAACCAGACAAACTATCAATAATTGGCCAACACCCTGACATTTGGATTGGACTTAAGAAGAGAGTTTCAGCTGCCTCAGACTGGGCTTCTGCCTCCATGCTCATTGTCTGATCCCCCCTGAGCTCATTGCCTCCTACCTTTCTTTGCCAACATCAACCTTCTACCAATAACACATCATACTGACAAACAACCTTAAGCAAGTGTTGTGTTATTGGATTGTTTAGGCTCTGTACTAACCTCTTACTACAGGTCCAATTATCCACTATTGACTATGACAGAGAGTCATATGGGGTGTCTGAGCCCAGCGTTGCTCATTCAGGTGGCTTACACCAAGCAGAAGGGGCTTGATGAGCAGTACAGGCTGCCTTTGAAATGTTTGTACTGACACAATACTAGGTTTTGGTGTGATGCTTCTGGCCTGGAGACAGCAGCACCCTGAGCTAGCATCCAGCAGGGTAGCTCAGGGTGCTTGTGCTCATGTTGACAGACTCAGACATCACACCTGCATTACTCAAGCTGCCCTCCCTCATCAGGAGAGCCTGACACCTGACTCTGGTGTTCCCATTAAGTCGACTGCATACACCCAGGACCTCATGGAACCTGTCAGCATCCCAGTCACCAGTCACCATCACTGTGGCACTCCAAGCACCTGCTGATCATGTGGACTCCAGACATTGCACCTGCATTACTGAAGATTCAAAGCTGTCTCCTCACCTCTGGGGAGCGCTGGAGCCTGCCTGAGGGGCTCCCAATCCAATTCTACACTGGCCTACTCAGCCAGCAATGGTTATGTTTCCCCTCCAAATTCCCCCCAGACTGCCATCTCCCATTCCAACCACACAGCAGCTGCTGTGCCAGGATCCCTTGTGATGATGGCCTCCACTGAGTGCCCAGCTCATGCACCCAGCCTTGGCACCATTTGCAGATCAGGTACTGTTGTCAGGGCACCAGCTCATTGCTTGGTCAAGAGACATGACTAAGCCTTTATGACATGGAAGTGGCTGGTATACCTTGGCATGTGCTGGAACCTGCTGGAAGGATTGGATGGTCAGGTGACCTGCTGTGCATGGCTGTGCATGACCTCATATGACCTGATCACCTGACTAGGCTGAGTAAGCAAGATGTTCTAGCAGGTTCCACCACAGAGGTATAAATATAAGGCCTACTCTGCCTGGGGACTGTCTCTTCAGACTTGGTCTCTTAGGATCATCCACAGGTACCTATACTGTAGATAGGTCTTAGTCATCAGGTCTACTCCACTTCCTTGTTGCCTGCTTAGACTCTTGGCACTCTTAGGTGAGCAGACTTAGTCAGCCTGTGTTGCCCTAA